>NC_057798.1:799864306-800164306 GCF_018294505.1 Triticum aestivum
GGGTTCAAATAAGTTCAAAATAAATGAAATCCCTTTGTAACAGACGAGTTTCCGTATGAAACCCTTATACTTCGAAGGACATTGTCTATTTTGTACATGAAGTGCATCCAGTTTTTGCCGTAAGCCTCTCTACTTTCTTGCACATGCTATGTGGGTGAAATGATGATACCATGCCAACTTGGAACCTTTTCAGAGTTCATTTCAAATGCTTTTCAATTTCATGGTCTTATAGCTCAAAATAATCAGTAAATGCATGAAAAATAACAAATGAAGTCAGAAAGGGTTGTAAATTGGTGATGTGGCTTTGAATGGTGCATTTTGAACACAGAAAAACAAGGGGGTTCAAATAAGTTCAAAAGAAATGAAATCATTTTGTAACAGATGAGTTTTCGTATGAAACCCTGATACTTCGAAGGAGATTGTCTGTTCTGTAGACGAAGTGCATCCAGTTTTTGCCGTAAGCCTCTCTACTTTCTTGCACATGCTATGTGGGTGAAATGATGATAAACTGGATGCACTTCGTCTACAGAACAGACAATCTCCTTCGAAGTATCAGGGTTTCATACGGAAACTCGTCTGTTATAGAAGGATTTCATTTCTTTTGAACTTATTTGAACCCCCTTGTTTTTTTGTGTTCAAAATGCACCATTAAAACCAAAGTACATACATAGTTCTCCAAAGCATTAAAACCAAAGTACATACATAGTTCTCATTGAACAACATAAAGCTATCCAGAGCATCTAATCAAACCATACATTGAAATTATATAAAACTTTTCAATGCAAAAACAAATGCAATCATAACCACAACCAAGGTAACAACTGATCCAACTTCATAATGATACCAAGCCTCGGTATGAATGTCATATTTTCTTATCTTTTTAATCTTCAACCGCATTGCATCCATCTTGATCTTGTGATCACCGACCACATCCGCAACATGCAACTCCAATATCATCTTCTCCCCCTCAATTTTTCTTATTTTTTCCTTCAAGTAATTGTTTTCTTCTTCAACTAAATTTAACCTCTCGACATTATGGTCGGTTGGAATTCCCGGTTCAACAACCTCCTAGATAAATAAAATCTATGTCACATTGGTCGGCATAATTGTCATAAACAATAAATGAACCAAATAGTTATGAAAAGATATTATATACCACATCTGAATCATAGACAGGACGAGGGCCGACGGGGGCAGATACCAAAACCATTGCACTATATAATAACAAGGAATAATAAAAGTAAGAAAATTAGACACGTATCCATCTGAAGTCAGAATTTTTCTTTCAGAAAGAAGATAAGAATAAGAGGCTCACCACGGTGGTGCCGGCGACGAGATCGGCGCGGGCGATCAACGTCAGTGAAGACGGGGCGGGGACGGGGCGTGACGGACCGCTAAATCTAGACAAATCTCGTTGAAAATGGAGCTCGGAGGCCGAGTTTCAAGAGGAGAAAGCTTAAGTAGTGTGGCTCGGGCATTTCATCGAACACCTCATGTGCATAGGAGGTGAACTAGAGCACCCAAATGCCCTCCCCTTGCCGGCTTGACAAAACAGAGCACTCTGGAGTGCTCTGCCGCGGCGGTGGGTATATGTAGGCAAGTTATTTGTCCTGGTTCGTGGCATGAACCGGGATTAAAGCCACCCCTTCTGTCCCGGTTCAAGCCATGAACCAGGACCAATGGTTATGGGCCAGTAGCGAGGACCATTGGTCCCGGTTCGTGCCTCGAACCGGGGCAAATGGTTCCACACGAACTGGGACCAATGCCCACGAGGCCCCGGCCGGCCCCCTGGGCTCACGAACCGGGTCTAATACCCCCGATTGGTCCCGATTCTTGAAGAACCGAGACTAATGGGTTGGCCAGGGCCGAATGGTAGCCCTGTTTTCTACTAGTGGGGTACCCAAAAGCTATCTTGAGAATCTTCGAGTGAATGTCATCATGACACCACCTGGGAAGAAGACAAACCCCATACCAAAGGCTTCATATGGTCCAAAAGCTTCATACAGACCGAGGACTCATATGAGTCACCCTAACGTCAATGTTTTACAGGGAAGTCATACTTAGACCCATGAATATGCGCGTGTTTCCTCAAACCGCTATGTTCACAGAACAAAGAACTTTTCTGCTTATTCCTATGAGTATTATTCACCTCCTGCAAGGCTATTTACTAGGGCTCCAAAGACGAAGTTCTCAGATGTTGCACTTAGACTCATTGCTTCTGAGCCACCCCTGAAAATGTGGGTGGTTAAAAAAACTTAACTCTCTTTTGTAGGGAAAGGTCTCCAGCCAGAAATCAAAGGCGTCCGATGCTAATGCTGGGGACCTTAAACATCTTGTGGGGCGCAAGATAAAATGCCCAAATGGTCTTACTATGTATTTCGTTCCGGGATTCTGATGTCTACTACACAACCTTCTTCTTGTAGACGTTGTTGGGCCTGCAAGTGCACAGGTTTGTAGGACAGTAGCATATTTCCCTCAAGTGGATGACCTAAGGTTTATCAATCCGTAGGAGGCATAGGATGAAGATGGTCTCTCTCAAACAACCCTGCAACCAAATAACAAAGAGTCTCTTGTGTCCCCAACACACCCAATACAATGGTAAATTGTATAGGTGCACTAGTTCGGCAAAGAGTTTGTGATACAAGTGCAATATGGATGGTAGATAAAGGTATTTGTAATCTGAAATTATAAAAACAGCAAGGTAGCAAGCGATAAAAGTGAGCATAAACGGTATTGCAATGCTAGGAAACAAGGCCTAGGGTTCATACTTTCACTAGTGCAAGTTCTCTCGACAATAATAACATAGATAGATCATATAAAAATCCCTCAACATGCAACAAAGAGTCACTCCAAAGACACTAATAGCGGAGAACAAACGAAGAGATTATGGTAGGGTACGAAACCACCTCAAAGTTATTCTTTCGGATCAATCTATTCAAGAGTTCGTACTAAAATAACACCTTAAGACACAAATCAACCAAAACCCTAATGTCACCTAGATACTCCATTGTCACCTCAAGTATTCGTGGGCATGATTATACGATATGCATCACACAATCTCAGATTCATCAATTCAACCAACACAAAGTACTTCAAAGAGTGCCCCAAAGTTTCTACCGGAGAGTCAAGAACGTGTAACAACCCCTATGCATAGGTTCATGGGCGGAACCCGCAAGTTGGTCACCAAAACATACATCAAGTGGCACATGATATCCCATTGTCACCACAGATAAGAACGGCAAGACATACATCAAGTGTTCTCATAAAAGACTCAATCCGATAAGATAACTTCAAAGGGAAAACTCAATTCATCACAAGAGAGTAGAGGGGGAGAAACATCATAAGATCCAACCATAATAGCAAAGCTCGGGATACATCAAGATCGTGCCATATAGGGAACACGAGAGAGAAGACGAGAGAGAGAGAGATTAAACACATAGCTACTGGTACATACCCTCAGCCTCGAGGGTGAACTACTCCCTCCTCGTCATGGAGAGCGCCGGGATGATGAAGATTGCCACCGGTGAAGGATCCCCCCTCCGACAGGGTGCCGGGAAGGGCTACCGAGAGGTTTCTGGTGGCTACAGAGGCTTGCGGCGGTGAAACTCCCGATCTATCTTGATATTCGATGTTTTTAGGGTACGTAGGCTTATATAGGCGAAAGAAGTCGGTCGGGAGGTGCTCGAGGGGCCCACGAGACAGGGGGGCGCGCCCTATAGGGGGGGGGGCGCCCTCCTATCTCGTGGCTTCCTCGATGACCCCCCGGCTTGCACTCCAAGTCTCCTGGATCATAATCTTCCCAAAAATCACACTGCCGAAGGTTTCGTTCCATTTGGACTCCGTTTGATATTCCTTTTCTTCGAAATACTGAAACAGGCAATAAAACAACAATATTGGTTGGGCCTCTGGTTAATAGGTTAGTCCCAAAAGTAATATAAAAGCGTATAATTAAGCCCATAATCATTCAAAACAAGTAATATAATATCATGGAACAATCAAAAATTATAGATACGTTGGAGACGTATCAAGCATCCCCAAGCTTAATTCCTGCTCGTCCTCGAGTAGGTAAATGATAAAAACAGATTTTTTGATGTGGAATGCTACCTAGCATAATTCTCAATGTAATTTTCTTTTACTGTGGCATGAATGTTCAGATCCAAATGATTCAAAATAAAAGTTCATATTGATAAAATAAATAGTAATACTTCAAGGATACTAATCAAAGTAATCATGTCTTCTCAAAATAACATGGCAAAAGAAAGTTCATCCCTACAAAATCATATAGTTAGGCTATGCTTCATTTTCGTCACACAAAGATGTTCCCAACTTCTATACCCCAGATGACAAGCCAAGCAATTGTTTCATACTTAAATAATCTCAAACTTTTTCAACCTTCACGCAATACATGAGCGTGAGCGATGGATATAGCACTATGGGTGGAGTAGAATATAATGATGGGGGTTGTGTGGAGAAGACAAAAAAGGAGAAAGTCTCACATTGACGAGGATAATCAACGGGCTATGGAGATGCCCATCAATTGATGTCAACATGAGGAGTAGGGATTGCCATGCAACGGATGCACTAGAGCTATAAATAAATGCTCAACAAAAGAAAACTAGTGGGTGTGCATCCAACTTGCTTGCTCACGAAGACCTAGGGCATTTGAGGAAGCCCATCGTCGGAATATACAAGCCAAGTTCTATAATGAAAAATTCCCACTAGTATGAAAAAGACAACTTATGAGACTCACTATATGAAAAACATGGTGCTACTTTGAAGCACAAAATATGAGACTCACTACATGAAGAACAGGGTGCTACTTTGAAGCACAAGTGTGGAAAAAGAGATAGTAACATTGCCCTTTTTATTTATTTTCTTTTTTATTCTTTTTATTCTTGTTTTGGGCCTTTCTTTTTTTCTTTTGGCCTTTCTTTTTTTTATTTTTTTTATTTTTGGGCAATGCTCTAATAATGATGATCATCACACTTCTATTGATTACAACATATGAATTACAACTCGAAACTAGAACAAGATATGACTCTATGTGAATGCCTCCGGTGGTGTACCGGGATGGTGCAATGAATCAAGAGTGACATGTATGAAAAATAATGCATGGTGGACTTGCCACAAATACGATGTCAACTACATGATCATGCAATGGCAATATGACAAAAGTAATGTATGTCATGATGATGATGAACGGAACGGTGGAAAGTTGCATGGCAATATATCTCGGAATGGCTATGGAAATGCCATAAATAGGTAGGTATGGTGGCTGTTTTGAGGAAGAAATAAGGAGGTTTATGTGTGATAGAGCGTATCATATCACGGGGTTTGGATGCACCGGCGAAGTTTGCACCAACTCTCAAGGTGAGAAAGGGCAATGCACGGTACCGAAGAGGCTAGCAATGATGGAAAGGTAAAAGTGCGTATAATCCATGGACTCAACATTAGTCAAAAGAACTCATATACTTATTGCAAAAATTTAGAAGTCATCAAAAACCAAGCACTACGCGCATGCTCCTAGGAGGATAGATTGGTAGGAAAAGACCATCGCTCGTCCCCGACCGCCACTTATAAGGATGCACAAGCCAGGTACACTTCATGTTTCAAATTTGTTACACAACTTTAACCGTACGAGCATGCTATGGTACTTGATAACTTCAACCCAAGCATTCTTTAAATTCATAATCACCCAACTAGCATGACTTTAATATCACTACCTCCCTATCTCAAAATAATTATCAAGTACCAAGTTGATCATAGCATCCAATTCACTTCTATGATAGTTTTCATTCAAATTACCATACTGTTTAAGACTCTCAAAATAATATAAGTGAAGCATGAGAGTTCATTAATTTCTACAAAATAAAACCACCGCCGTGCTCTAAAAAGATATAAGTGAAGCACTAGAGAAAACGACAAACTACTCCAAAAGATATAAGTGAAGATCAATGAGTAGATAAATAATTGTGCAACTATGTGAAGACTCTCTCTCATTTAAGAATTTCAGATCTTGGTATTGTATTAAAGCATCAAGAGAAACAAAATAAAATGACATTGCAAGGATAGCACAACTCATGTGAAGAAGCAAAAACTTAGGTTCAACCGATACTAACCGATAGTTGTTGAAGAAGAAAGGTGGGATGCCTACCGGGCATCCCCAAGATTAGATGCTTGAGACTTCTTGAAATATTATCTTGGGGTGCCTTGTGCATCCCCAAGCTTGATCTTTTATGTCTCCTTAATTCCTCTCATATCATGATTTCTCTTTTTATCAAAAGCTTCATTCACAACAAACTCAACAAGAACTCGTGAGATAGATTAGTATAAACCAATGCAAAACCTTATCATTTTCTACTGTAACAAATCACTAAAATTATTATTCAACATTGCATAATAAATGCCTCTGCATATTTAACACTCCTATCCTCAAATAGAATCATTAAACAAGCAAACATATGCAAACAATGCAACCATAACAGCAATCTGCCAAAACAGTACAGTCTGTAAATAATGCAAGAGTATCAATACTTCCCTAACTCCAAAAATTATGAGAGAAAATTCCCACTGTAATAAATTTATCAGAGCTTAATATGCAAAAAGTTTCAGCATTATACCATGCTCTGACTTTTCTAGGGAATTTTTGCAACAGCGGTAAACTTTCTGTTTTCTAACAGCAACATGTATACTAGCAAAATAAGCATGGCAAAGGCTATCCTTGACATTTTTATTGAAACTAAACATGCAAAAAATTAATCTAAATAACAGCAATCAAATACTAACAAAATAAAATGACACTCCAAGCAAAACACATATCATGTGGCGAATAAAAATATAGCTCCAAGTAAAGTTACCGATGAACAAAGACGAAAGAGGGGATGCCTTCCGGGGCATCCCCAAGCTTAGGCTCTTGGTTGTCCTTGAATATTACCTTAGAGTTCCTTGGGAATCCCCAAGCTTAGGCTCTTTCCACTCCTCATTCCATAGTCCATCGAATCTTTACCCAAAACTTGAAAACTTCAACCACACAAAACTTAAAACAAAACTCGTAAGCTCCGTTAGTATAAGAAAATAAAACCACCACTTAGGTACTGTTGTCAACTCATTCTAAATTCATATTGGTGTAATATCTACTGTATTCTAGCTTATATATGGTTCATACCGTCCGATACTACTCATAGACTCATCAAAATAAGCAAACAACACATAGAAAACAGAATCTGTCAAAAACAGAACAGTCAGTAGTAATCTATATCAAACGTATACTTCTGGAACCCCAACAATTATGAATTAAATTTCTGGACCTGAGTAATTTGTCTATTAATCATCTGCAAAAAGAATCAACCTAAAACCACTCTCCAGTAAAAGATGGCATGTATTCTCGTGAGCGTTGAAGTTTCTGTTTTTTACAGCAAGATCATAAAGACTTCACCCAAGTCATCCTAAAGGCTCTACTTGGCACTTTATTGAAACAAAAGCTATAAAACATGATTACTACAGTATCATAATCATGTGGACACACAAAAAACAGTAAGGGTAAATATTGGGTTGTCTCCCAACAAACGCTTTTCTTAAATGCCTTTCTAGCTAGGCATGATGATGGCAATGATGCTCACATAAAAGATAAGAATTGAAACATAAAGAGAGCATCATGAAGAATATGACTAGCACATTTAAGTCTAACCCACTTCCTCTGCATAGGGATTTTGTGAGCAAACAACTTATGGGAACAATAATCAACTAGCATAGGATGGCAAAACAAGCATAGCTTCAAAATTTTCAACACATAGAGAGGAAACTTGGCATTATTGCAATTCCTACAAGCATATGTTCCTCCCTCATAATAATGTTCAGTAGCATCATGAATGAATTCAACAATATAACCAGCACCTAAAGAATTCTTTTCATGATCTACAAGCATAGAAAGTTTACTACTCTCCACATAAGCAAAATTCTTCTCATGAATAATAGTGGGAGTATACTTTACAAAATAACTATCATGTGAGGCATAATCCAATTGAAAACTAAAATCATGATGACAAGTTTCATGGTTATCATTATTCTTAATAGCATACAAGTCATCACAATAATCATCATAAATAGGAGGCATGCTTTCATCATAATAAATTTGCTCATCAAAACTTGGGGGACAAAAAATATCATCTTCATCAAACATAGCATCCCCAAGCATGTGGATTTGCATATCATTAGCATCATGGATATTCAAGGAATTCATACTAAGAATATTGCAATCATGCTCATCATACAAAGATCTAGTACCAAACATTCTAATGCATTCTTCTTCTAGCACTTGAGCACAATTTTCCTTTCCATCATTCTCACGAAAGATATTAAAAAGACGAAGCGTATGAGACAAACTTAACTCCATTTTTTTGTAGTTTTCTTTTATAAAACTAACTAGTGATAAAACAAGAAACAAAAAGATTCGATTGCAAGATCTAAAGATATACCTTCAAGCACTCACCTCGCCAAAAAAGAGCTTAGTTGACGGGGTGTGAGTGCCGTTTACCTAGCCTCCCCGGCAACGGCGCCAGAAAAGAGCTTGATGTCTACTACACAACCTTCTTCTTGTAGACGTTGTTGGGCCTGCAAGTGCACATGTTTGTAGGACAGTAGCAAATTTCCCTCAACTGGATGACCTAAGGTTTATCAATCCGTAGGAGGCGTAGGATGAAGATGGTCTCTCTCAAACAACCCTGCAACCAAATAACAAAGAGTCTCTTCTGTCCCCAACACACCCAATACAATGGTAAATTGTATAGGTGCACTAGTTCGGCGAAGAGATGGTGATACAAGTGCAATATGGATGGTAGATAAAGGTATTTGTAATCTGAAATTATAAAAACAGCAAGGTAGCAAGCGATAAAAGTGAGCGTAAACGGTATTGCAATGCTAGGAAACAAGGCCTAGGGTTCATACTTTCACTAGTGCAAGTTCTCTCAACAATAATAACATAGATAGATCATATAACAATCCCTCAACATGCAACAAAGAGTCACTCCAAAGACACTAATAGAGGAGAACAAACAAAGAGATTATAGTAGGGTACGAAACCACCTCAAAATTATTCTTTTCGATCAATCTATTCAAGAGTTCGTTCTAAAATAACACCTTAAGACACAAATCAACCAAAACCCTAATGTCACCTAGATACTCCATTGCCACCTCAAGTATCCGTGGGCATGATTATACGATATGCATCACACAATCTCAGATTCATCTATTCAACCAACACAAAGTACTTCAAAGAGTGCCCCAAAGTTTCTACCGGAGAGTCAAGAACGTGTGCCAACCCCTATGCATAGGTTCATGGGCGGAACCCACCAGTTGGTCACCGAAACATACATCAAGTGGCACATGATATCCCATTGTCACCACGGATAAGCACGGCAAGACATACATCAAGTGTTCTCATAAAAGACTCAATCCAGTAAGATAACTTCAAAGGGAAAACTCAATTCATCACAAGAGAGTAGAGGGGGAGAAACATCATAAGATCCAACTATAATAGCAAAGCTCGGGATACATCAAGATCGTGCCATAGAGGGAACACGAGAGAGAACACGAGAGAGAGAGAGAGAGAGATCAAACACATAGCTACTGGTACATACCCTCAGCCTCGAGGGTGAACTACTCCCTCCTCGTCGGGATGATGAATATGGCCAGTGGTGAAGGATCCCCCCTCCGGCAGGGTGCCGGGAAGGGCTCCCGAGAGGTTTCTGGTGGCTACAGAGGCTTGCGGCAGCGGAACTCCCGATCTATCTTGATATTCGATGTTTTTAGGGTACGTAGGCTTATATAGGCGAAAGAAGTCGGTCGGGAGGTGCTCGAGGGGCCCATGAGACAGGGGGCGCGCCCTATAGGGGGGTCGCCCTCCTATCTCGTGGCTTCCTCGATGACCCCCCGGCTTGCACTCCAAGTCTCCTGGATCATAATCTTCCCAAAAATCACGCTGCCGAAGGTTTCGTTCCATTTGGACTCCGTTTGATATTCCTTTTCTTCGAAATACTGAAACAGGCAATAAAATAGCAATATGGGCTGGTCCTCCGGTTAATAAGTTAGTCCCAAAAGTAATATAAAAGTGTATAATAAAGCCCATAATCATTCAAAACAAGTAATATAATAGCATAGAACAATAAAAAATTATAGATACGTTGGAGACGTATCAGATTCCTTGACACTCATACTATCTATCCTAACAAAGATCTGAATTTCCATGTTCCACTTGTTCGTCAAATGTTTATGCTTCACAACTCGCTTGGTGAAGCCTATCCCCCAAACTGCACTGTAGGCTATGACACCTCGTACTTCAGAATGGATTATGGACAGTGTTGGGGATATAACTACTGAGTATAAACCGCCAATGAGGGGCCAGATTATGCTCATCTGTATTGAAGCCCATGAAGACAAGGCAATATGGCGCTTTACTACAGAGACTTAGAGGCCCAGAGCCCAAGGGCGGATTAGGTCCCATAGACATAAACCACCATGAGATATATAACTTGTGTTGTAAGATAGGGAAAGGTAGAAACCGAGCCGGACACGTGTATGAGCCGGCCTCGGTATTCTGTAAACCGCCGGGCGTCAACCTGTGTATATAAAGGGACGACCCTGCGGCAGTTCAGGGACAAGAAAACAACAACTCGAGAGCCAGGTAAAGCGGATTCGCTCCCTGATCATCGAGACCCCATCAATTCCAGCACAACTGGATTGTAGGCTTTTACCTTCACCACAAGGGGCCGAACCCGTATAAACTCCCCGTGTCCTTTGTGCGGTTTAACCCCTTTAAGCTAATCTCGTTGCGATGGCTCCACGACTAAGTCCTTCCCCTAGGACATCTTTCGTGTTAATTCCATGATAGTTGGCACCCACCATGGGGCTATCACATGATGGTTTCGAGTTCTTGAAGGGAAACTTTGAAGGACTCAAGGGATACGTGGTTGGCCGGATGACCAAGATTCATCATGGTAAGCTCTACATCGACGATGCAGGCTGGGGCCCCGATGCTGGCTCAATCGAGTACGGGTACCGGGTCCCCTTTGGAGGAATTCACGTCTTCATCGGCAAGATTGGTGAACCGGGCCCTGAGCCAGACATCTGCACCGACCTCGTTGAGACGGCTCAGCGTGCAAGCCCTGCCCGGGTTCAGCCTGCCATGAAGCGTGTGTTCATAGGATTCATCCATGGAGCGGAGTCTGAACCGGGGTCCAATGGTGAGATGGTCGTTTATTCTGATGGCGAGTCATCCACCGGCGAGACCGAGTCACTGTACCAACTACAAGATGGCCGGTTCGAGGGCTGTTCCGATGGCGACAGTGTTCTGGACCCCCTTGAACCGCCAAACCGGGTTGCGATCTTCATGGCCGGTACGCAGCCCACATTGCAATCTTCAACTGCAGCAGCCATGACTTCCGGATCGGCAGGCGGGGCAGGAGGCCCCGCGCGCCAGCCGGCTCAAGTTCTGTGCGGTTTATTGGACGCCTGGGCGACATTGTTGACCACAGCAGTCACCCCGGAGACTCAAGATCGGTATAATGCGGAGGTCAAAAAACTGCGGGATCAGATAACTCAGGCCAAGGAGGACTTGGTGGCTGAGGAAACCAGGATGGCTGATGAGCGGGCCGCTTTAGATGCCCAGTCATACCGGATTCAGGCAGAGAATTACTGGCTCATGCTGGATCACAGCGCTTTGAATGATGTGTTGAGGAGGAGGCATCGGTCTCATCTACCGCCAGTTTACAAAGCAATGAATCTCTTCGACACGCCAGGAGCAGGACCCAGTAATCTGGCGGCAGTAAACCGGACTGAAGCACCTGGGACAGGAGCGCCGGATCAGCCACGGGTAACAGATCTGCCTCGACGAACAGATGACCCGCCGCAGTACATGCCAACCCCAACGGGTCAGTTCTCCACCCATTTGGATAACATGATTGATGCGGCGTCGCGGTTGGCAGCTATTCCAATGGAGGGCGAGTCACCATCGGCGGTTGAGATGCGGCGGGCAAGGGATCTTCTTCAAACCGCTATGGTGTAGCAGCAGGCCTATTTGTATAGTCGGGACATAATTCATTCAACCCCTCGCCCAAGCAAGAGTTATAGCAGGCACATTGATGAACCGGCTGTATCAAGCAGAGCGCGGAACCATGACGCTCCTCGAGGGCCTAATCCGGCGCGCGATGGTGCAAATGCTTAGGACGTGGTGGATAACGGTAGAGCATGTTGAGAAGCCGAGTTAGCGGCGCAGCACGCGAACCGTCAATTTACTCCGGTTCATCCGAAGACGTCAAATGAGGTCTTGCTTTCAGCTCTTGGAGGGTGCCATGTCTCACTCCGGCTCTATGCAACGTACGACTGCCCAAGGATTTCAAAGGACCGCGTAAGGTGCCCAATTAATTACACCGCTGATTTACCCCCCGAGTCATGGGTTGAGAGTTATGAGATGGCAATGGAGATGCTGGATGTGGATGAAGCGGCTTGCACGAAATATTTCACCATGATGTTGGATGGAACGGCTCGCACTTGGCTGAAAAGCTTGCCGGTTAACTCCATTGGGTAATGGGCTGAGCTAAAAGCCCGGTTTATAACAAACTTCAAGGACACATGCAAGCAACCCATGTCAATTGTGGATCTGGCCGCCTGTGTTCAAGAAGAAGGCGAATCGACAACTCATTGGGTGCGCCGGGTTTCTGAAATCCTGCATTTGTCGGACCGCATCAATGCTGATTCGACAATCATAACATTAGAAGGCAATTGCCGGTTTAAGCCGCTAAACTTGAAGTTGGGACGACTCAAGCGTCACTGCAGTGACATGGGAACACTTATGGCAGCTTTGGTTAAGTATGCCGATTCTGATAGTACCAAGGATCCCGAGTCTGATGATGAGAAGCCGGGGAAGGGAAAGAAGAATGGTGGTACGAAAGGAAAACAACACAACCAGGCGGGCCATGGGAACAATGGTAAGCGTAAAGCAGACAATAGTTTGGATTTTGTGGCTAACACCAACATACAAGGTAATGGTCAGTGTCGTAAGGGTAAACCGCCCCAGCGGGGTGGAGGATCAGGTATGAATCTGGAGCGCCTGTTAAATCAGCCTTGCCCAAAGCACGGGACGCAAGAGAAGCCAGCTACGCACCTCTGGAACGATTGCTTTATTATGCGAGAGTTCAAAGACTCAGATCTCTTCCGGTATGATCATGGACCGTTCGGCAGTTTAGGACCCGGGTTTCACGGGCCGGGTTATGGTGGAGGTAACTCCGGTTCAGGGTTTCAAGGTAATCAAGGTGGACAGGGCAATCAAGGAAATCAGAGCAACCAAGGTGGTTATAATCAACATGGGAATCAACAACAACAACAGTCGGGTTATCAGAGTCACCCGAAGCAGTTGAGTAGTGGACAGTATCATGTCTTCACTACTAGCCTATGCAAACGCGATCAGAAGCTTCATAAAAGGGCGGTGAATTCCATTGAACCGGCGGTGCCCCGTTATCTGTGCTGGTCTGAATAACCTATTGTGTGGAGTCGAGAAGATCATCCGCCCCGGGTTGATAATCTGGGTCATCTAGCGTTGGTGCTAGCACCGCAGGTTGGAGGTTATAAGTTCACCAAGGTGCTCATGGATGGAGGGAGCAGTATCAACATCTTGTATTATGAAACCTTCTGGCGTATGGGGTTGACGGATAAGAATCTTAAACCATCGAACACCGTTTTTCACAGTGTGGTGCCTGGTAAATTGGCCTACCCGGTCGGTAAGATAGCTTTGAAGGTTGCTTTTGGAGATGATCATGATTCAAGGTCAGAAACATTGACTTTCGAAGTGGTGAAAATCAGGAGTCCGTACCATGCCCTGTTTGGACGGCCGGCTTATGCTAAGTTCATGGCAAGGCCGTGTTATGTTTATCTGCAGCTCAAGATGCCGGGTCATAAGGGGACCATCACAGTGCACGGAAGCCGAAAGGTCGCTTTGGAATGTGAGTAAGGTGATGTGGCTTATGCTGAGTCGGTTTGTGCAACAGAGGAGTTAAAATTCTGTAAAGACAATATTGATCCGGCGGATATGACTTCTTTGAAAAACCCACTATAGAGCATGATTTGGCTTTGAAGTTTAAATCGGTTGATGAGACTTAGTTGGTTGTTTTTGTTCCTGGCAATTCATCCAAGCAGTTTAGCATCAGTGTTAACTTGGATCCGAAATAGGAAAGCACGCTCATCGAGTTCATCCGTGAGAACCGGGACATCTTTGCATGGAAACCTTTTGACATGCCAGGTGTACCAAGGGAACTCGCTGAGCACAATCTGAATATCGATCCCAAGTTTAAACCGGTCAAGAAGTTTCTCCGCTGCTTCAATGAAGAGAGGCGCAATGCCATTGGTGGGGAGGTAGCCCGGCTCTTGGCAGCAGGGTTTATTGTGGAAGTTTTTCATCCTGAGTCGTTGGCTAACCCGGTGCTGGTACTAAAAAAGAACGGTACTTGGCGTATGTGTGTGGATTACACAGATTTGAACAAGGCTTGTCCAGCTGATCCCTTTGCTCTCCCTCCTATTGATCAAATCATTGATGCTACGGCGGGTTGTGAGCGTTTGAGTTTTCTTGATTCTTATTTGGGTTATCATCAGATTAAAATGGTAGTTAAGGACCAGGAGAAGACAACCTTTATAACTCCCTTTGGAGCCTTCTGCTATGTGTCTATGCCTTTTGGGCTCAAGAGCGCCCAGGCGACTTATCAGCAATGTGTGCAGAATTGCCTTCATAATCAGATTGGGCGCAACGTTCGTGCTTATGTGGATGATATCGTGGTGAAGTCTAGGAAAGCAGAAACGCTGATAGATGATTTGAAGGAAACTTTTGATAATCTGAGGGTTTATAAGATGATGCTTAACCTGACCAAGTGTGTTTTTGGTGTACCGGCAGGCAAGCTCTTGGGTTTTCTGGTGTCTAACAGGGGTATTGAAGCTAATCCGAAAAAGATCAAGGCTATTACGTCCCTGGCTAAACCAACATGTATCAATGATGTTCAACGTCTGGAGGGTCGTATTGTGGCGCTAAGCCGGTTTATCAGCCGGTTGGGAGAGAAGGTGATCCCTCTATATCAGATGATGAAGAGGACAGACAACTTTGTCTGGAGTGAGGCTGCTAATGCGGCGTTTGAGGATCTAAAGAAGCAGTTAGCCAAACCGCCCATTCTTGCTGCTCCCATTGATAAGGAACCATTGCTGTTATATGTAGCTGCTAACGCCCGGGCTGTCAGCGTGGCCATTGTGGTAGAGCGCAAGGAGGCAGGTAAGGAGTATCTGGTTCAGCGGCCGGTTTATTAAATTAGCGAGGTGCTTATCGAATCAAAGCAAAGATACCCACATTGGCAGAAGCTGGTGTATGGAGTTTTTATGGCGAGCCGGAAGCTTAAGCAATACTTTCAAGGCCATCCCATTACTGTGGTCAGTTCCGCTCCAATGGGAGATATCATTCAGAACAGGGAGGCGACTGGCAGGGTTCCTAAGTGGGCTATTGAGCTTGGACCTCGCGGGTTACAATATATGCCTCGCACTGCTATCAAGTCCCAAGCGCTCGTGGATTTTATCAACGACTTGACAGAGTTACAAGCACCGGAGGATAAACCGGATAACACATACTGGACTTCGATGGATCCAGGCAATTGGAGGGCTCGGGGGTTGGAGTGGTTCTTACTTCCCCTCGAGGTGACAAATTTTGTTATGTTCTCCGATTAATGTTTCCCTGTACTAACAATGCAGCTGAGTATGAGGCCTTGCTCCACGGTCTTAGGATGGCTAAGGAGATGAACTTAATCCGAGTACGTTGCTTTCGCGACTCCGATTTAGTGGCTCAACAAGTGTCTGGTATGTGGGACTCTAAGGATAAACTCATGGCAGCTTATCGGTGTGAGGTGGATATCATTGCCGGTCACTTCAAGGGTTACCAGGTCAAGCACATTGATCGGCGCAAGAATGAAGCGGCGGACACTTTAAGCTGGCTCGGATCCCAGCGTAAAGCGGTGCGGCCCAATGTTTTTCTTGACGTTCTGCATAATCCGTCGGTTAAGATACAAATGGAGGAAGATCTGGCTGTTCCTGACCCGGAGGCTCAGTTGGTGGTGGTTCTTCATGCTATCCCTGATTGGACAGTGCCATACCTAGTGTATATGACCCAGGGCGAGTTACCCAAGGACGAAGTTCTGGCCAGACATATAATTTGGCGGTCCAAGTCCATGACTATTGTCAATGGCAAGTTACATCATTGCAGTGTTTCAGGGGTGTTTCAGTGTTGCGTTTCTCCTGAAGAAGGCTGTGAGATCTTGCGTGAAATCCATGAAGGAGATTGTGGTCATCATGCCGGCTCAAAATCTTTGGTGGCTAAGGCTTTCTGACACAGTTTTTACTGGTTAACAACTCATGCTGATGCGGAGGATCTGGTCAGGAAGTGTGATGGCTGTCAGAAGTTTTCACGCCGAGCTCATGTTCCCGCCTAGGAATTGAGGATGATTCCAATCACTTGGCCGTTTGCAACTTGGGGTCTGGATATGGTTTGGCCTTTTAAGAGGTCCAAGGATAAGAAGACCCACCTTCTAGTGGCAGTTGATAAATTCACCAAGTGGGTGGAGGCACAGCCAGTAAGCAAGTGTGATGCGGCCACGGCGGTTCAATTCATGAAAAAGGTGATTTTCCGCTTTGATTTTCCACACAGCATTATAAAAGATAATGGAACGAATCTATCCAAGGGTGCTATGGAAGAGTTCTGTCAATGTGAGCACATCTGGCTTGATGTATCCTCAGTGGCTCACCCTCAGTCCAATGGTCAAGCGGAGAGAAAACTTGACACCGGCTTATGGTCCCTTTGCAGAGGACGCCAGGTTGTTGGGTGGAAGAGTTACCTTCTATTTTATGGAGCATTAACACCACCCCCAATAGACCTTTCAGCAGATATACTATTTTAATTATGGACATCAGCTAGTGAAAAGACTTGCCCTTCCAGCATTTAACCTTTATTCAGTAGATTTTTAACACAATGAAAACAAGTAGGTGATAGTGAACTTGTGGATACATGAGCATTCACAATCCTATTACTTGGCTGCAGAAGATGCTTCTGTTGATAAGAATTCAGTGACATGTCACCATTGTTGTAATCAAAATTAACAAGAAAGAACTAGTACCTAAGGCAATGAGACTGCAACACACTGCTCCATACTAATCATGAAACTTATGTATAGTAGGAGTCAGCAATAGACAATCCAACATATCAGAAAATTATGTTGAACTTCCCTCAAATGATTCCACCTAGTAATTATCGTGCTCTAAATTATGATTTAGACAAGCATAAAAAATAAAAATTAGGTTGTGCGCATGGGGCCGGTGGCCACAGTGACGGGCCGAGGCAGGAAAGAGGGCGCAGGGGGCGGTGGCCACGGCGACGGGTAGAGACAGGAAACATAGGGGGAAAGAGTGATGCTCACCGAGGGACTAGTAGCAGCAGACGGCAGCGGGGTTGGACGGAGAATGGCGGAGGCGGCCATACTAGAGCTCGACGGGGGCGCGATGTTGGAGAACGTTGCAGAAAATAAAAAATTTCCTACGGTTTCACCAAGATCCATCTATGAGTTCATCTAGCAACGAGTGATAGTAGTGCATCTACATACCTTTGTAGATCGCGAGCGGAAGCGTTCAAGAGAACGGGGTTGAGGTAGTCATACTCGTCGTGATCCAAATCACCGATGACCAAGTGCCGAACGGACAACACCTCCGCGTTCAACACACGTACGGAGCGGATGACTTCTTCTCCTTCTTGATCCAGCAAGGGGAAAGGAGAGGTTGATGAAGATCCAGTAGCATGACGGAGTTGTGGTGGATGCAGCAGGGTTCCGGCAGAGCTTCGTCGAGCTTCTGCGAGAGGGAGAGGTGTAGCAGGGAGAGGGAGGGGCAAGACTTCAGGGTGCGGCTGCCCTCCCTCCCCCCTCCTTTATATAGGCCCCCAGGGAGGGGCGCCGGCCCTGGAGATGAGATCTCCCAAGGGGGGCGCCGGACAGGGGGGTGGAGTGCCCCCCAAGGCAAGTGGAGGCGCCCCCCCACCCTAGGGTTTCCAACCCTAGGTGCAGGGGGGCAAGGGGGGCGCACCAGCCCACCAGAGGCTAGTCCCCTCCCCACTTCAGCCCACGGGGCCCTCCGGGGTAGGTGGGCCCACCCGGTGGACCCCCGGGACCCTTTCGGTGGTCCCGGTACAATACCGGTGACCCCCGAAACTCTCCCGATGGCCAAAACTGCACTTCCTATATATAATTCTTTACCTCCGGACTATTCCGAACTCCTCGTGACGTCCGGGATCTCATCCGGGACTCCGAATAACTTTCGGTTTGCTGCATACTAATATTCATACAACCCTAGCGTCACCGAACCTTAAGTGTGTAGACCCTACGGGTTCGGGAGACATGTAGACATGACCGAGACGGCTCTCCGATCAATAACCAACAGCGGGATCTGGATATCCATGTTGGCTCCCACATGCTCCTCGATGATCTCATCGGATGAACCATGATGTTGAGGATTTAAGCAATCCCGTCTACAATTCCCTTTGTCAATCGGTACGTTACTTGCCCGAGATTCGATCGGCGGTATCCCAATACCTCGTTCAATCTCGTTACCGGCAAGTCACTTTACTCGTACCGTAATGCATGATCCCGTGACCAGACACTTGGTCACTTTGAGCTCATTATGACGATGCATTACCGAGTGGGCCCAGAGATACCTCTCCGTCATACGGAGTGACAAATCCCAGTCTCGATCCGTGTCAACCCAACAGACACTTTCAGAGATACCTGTAGTGCACCTTTATAGTCACCCAGTTACGTTGTGACGTTTGGTACACCCAAAGCACTCCTACGGTATCCGGGAGTTAAACTATCTCATGGTCTAAGGAAAAGATACTTGACATTGGAAAAGCTCTAGCAAACGAACTACACGATCTTTGTGCTATGCTCAGGATTGGGTCTTGTCCATCACATCATTCTCCTAATGATGTGATCCCGTTATCAATGACATCTAATGTCCATATCAGGAAACCATGACTATCTGTTGATCAACGAGCTAGTCAACTAGAGGCTCACTAGGGACACATTGTGGTCTATGTATTCACACGTGTATTACGATTTCCGGATAATACAATTATAGCATGAACAAAAGACAATTATCATGAACAAGGAAATATAATAATAATCCTTTTATTATTGCCTCTAGGGCATATTTCCAACAGTCTCCCACTTGCACTAGAGTCAATAATCTAGTTACATTGTGATGAATCGAACACCCATAGAGTACTGGTGTTGATCATGTTTTGCTCGCGGAAGAGGTTTAGTCAACGGATCTGCGACATTCAGATCCGTATGTACTTTGCAAATATCTATGTCTCCATCTTGAACATTTTCACGGATGGAGTTGAAACGACGCTTGATGTGCCTGGTCTTCTTGTGAAACCTGGGCTCCTTGGCAAGGGCAATAGCTCCAGTGTTGTCACAGAAGAGAGTGATTGGCCCCGACGCATTGGGTATGACTCCTAGGTCGGTGATGAACTCCTTCATCCATATTGCTTCATGTGCTGCCTCCGAGGCTGCCATGTACTCCGCTTCACATGTAGATCCCGCCACGACGCTCTGCTTGCAACTGCACCAGCTTACTGCTCCACGATTCAACATATACACGTATCCGGTTTGTGACTTAGAGTCATCCAGATCTGTGTCGAAGCTAGCATCGACGTAACCCTTTACGACGAGCTCTTCGTCACCTCCATAAACGAGAAACATGTCCTTTGTCCTTTTCAGGTACTTCAGGATATTCTTGACCGCTGTCCAGTGTTCCTTGCCGGGATTACTTTGGTACCTTCCTACCAAACTTACGGCAAGGTTTACATCAGGTCTGGTACACAGCATGGCATACATAATAGATCCTATGGCTGAGGCATAGGGGATGACACTCATCTCTTCTTTATCTTTTGCCGTGGTCGGGCATTGAGCCGAGCTCAATCTCACACCTTGCAATACAGGCAAGAACCCTTTCTTGGACTGATCCATTTTGAACTTCTTCAAAATCTTATCAAGGTATGTGTTTTGTGAAAGACCTATGAGGCGTCTCGATCTATCCCTATAGATCTTGATGCCTAATATGTAAGCAGCTTCTCCAAGGTCCTTCATTGAAAAACACTTATTCAAGTAGGTCTTAATGCTGTCCAAAAGTTATATATCATTTCCCATCAAAAGTATGTCATCTACATATAATATGAGAAATGCTACAGAGCTCCCACTCACTTTCTTGTAAACACAGGCTTCTCCATAAGTCTGCATAAACCCAAACGCTTTGATCATCTGATCAAAGTGAATGTTCCAACTCCGAGATGCTTGCACCAGCCCATAAATGGATCGCTGGAGCTTGCATACTTTGTTAGCATTCTTAGGATCAACAAAACCCTCCGGCTGCATCATATACAGTTCTTCCTTAAGATAGTCGTTAAGGAATGCCGTTTTGACGTCCATCTGCCATATCTCATAATCATAGTATGCGGCAATTGCTAACATGATTCGGACTGACTTTAGCTTCGCTACGGGAGAGAAAGTCTCATCGTAGTCAACCCCTTGAACTTGCCGATAACCCTTAGCGACAAGTCGAGCTTTATAGATGGTAACATTACCATCCGCGTCCGTCTTCTTCTTAAAGATCCATTTGTTTTCTATCGCTCGCCAATCATCGGGCAAGTCTGTCAAAGTCCATACTTTGTTTTCATACATGGATTCTATCTCGGATTGCATGGCTTCAAGCCATTTGTTGGAATCTGGGCCCGCCATCGCTTCTTCATAGTTTGAAGGTTCACCGTTGTCTAACAACATTATTTCCAGGACAGGGTTGCCATACCACTCTGGTGTGGAACGTGTCCTTGTGGACCTACGAAGTTCAGTAGCAACTTGATCCGAAGTACCTTGATCATCATCATTAATTTCCTCTCCAGTCGGTGTAGGCACCACAGGAACATTTTCCTGAGCTGCACTACTTTCGGTTCAAGAGGTAGTACTTCATCGAGTTCTACTTTCCTCCCACTTACTCCTTTCGAGAGAAACTCTTTTTCCAGAAAGGATCCGTTCTTGGCAACAAAGATCTTGCCTTCGGATCTAAGTAGAAGGTATACCCAATGGTTTCCTTAGGGTATCCTATGAAGACGCATTTTTCCGACTTGGGTTCGAGCTTTTCAGGTTGAAGTTTCTTGACATAAGCATCGCATCCCCAAACTTTTAGAAACGACAGCTTAGGTTTCTTCCCAAACCATAGTTCATATGGTGTCGTCTCAACGGATTTAGACGGAGCCCTATTTAAAGTGAATGTAGCTGTCTCTAGAGCGTATCCCCAAAATGATAGCGGTAAATCGGTAAGAGACATCATAGATCGCACCATATCCAATAGAGTGCGATTACGACGTTCGGTCACACCGTTACACTGAGGTGTTCCAGGCGGCGTGAGTTGTGAAACGATTCCACATTTTCTTAAGTGCGTACCAAATTCGTGACTTAAATATTCTCCTCCACGATCTGATCGTAAGAACTTTATTTTTCGATCACGTTGATTCTCTACTTCATTCTGAAATTCCTTGAACTTTTCAAAGGTCTCAGACTTGTGTTTCATCAAGTAGACATACCCATATCTACTTAAGTCATCAGTGAGAGTGAGAACATAACGATATCCTCCGCGAGCCTCAACGCTCATTGGACCACACACATCAGTATGTATGATTTCCAATAAGTTGGTTGCTCGCTCCATTGTTCCGGAGAACGGAGTCTTGGTCATTTTGCCCATGAGGCATGGTTCGCATGTGTCAAATGATTCATAATCGAGAGACTCTAAAAGTCCATCAGCATGGAGCTTCTTCATGCGCTTGACACCAATGTGACCAAGGCGGCAGTGCCACAAGTATGGGGGACTATCGTTATCAACTTTACATCTTTTGGTATTCACACTATGAATATGTGTAACATTACGTTCGAGATTCATTAAGAATAAACCATTGACCATCGGGGCATGACCATAAAACATATCTCTCATATAAATAGAACAACCATTATTCTCGATTTAAATGAGTAGCCATATCGCATTAAACGAGATCCAGATACAATGTTCATGCTCAAACTTGGCACTAAATAACAATTATTGAGGTTTAAAACTAATCCCGTGGGTAAATGTAGAGGCAGCGTGCCGACGGCGATTACATCGACCTTGGAACCATTCCCGACGCGCATCGTCACCTCGTCCTTCGCCAGTCTCCGCTTATTCCGCAGCTCCTGCTGTGAGTTACAAATATGAGCAACGGCACCGGTATCAAATACCCAGGAGTTACTACGAGTACTGGTAAGGTACACATCAATTACATGTATATCAAATATACCTTTAGTGTTGCTGGCCTTCTTGTCCGCTAAGTATTTGGGGCAGTTCCGCTTCCAGTGACCCTTCCCTTTGCAATAAAAGCACTCAGTCTTAGGCTTGGGTCCATTCCTTGACTTCTTCCCGGCAACTGGCTTACCGGGCGCGGCAACATCTTTGTCGTCCTTCTTGAAGTTCTTCTTACCCTTGCCCTTCTTGAACTTGGTGGTTTTATTGACCATCAACACTTGATGTTCTTTCTTGATTTCTACCTCTACTGACTTTAGCATTGAAAATACTTCAGGAATAGTTTTCACCATCCCCTGCATATTGTAGTTCATCACAAAGCTCTTGTAGCTCGGTGGGAGCGACTGAAGGATTCTGTCAATGACCGCCTCGTCCGGGAGGTTAATGTCCAGCTGGGACAGGCGGTTGTGCAACCCAGACATTTTGAGTATGTGCTCACTGACAGAACTGTTTTCCTCCATCTTACAACTATAGAACTTGTCGGAGACTTCATATCTCTCGACCCTGGCATGAGCTTGGAAAACCATTTTCAGCTCCTCGAACATCTCATATGCTCCGTGTCGCTCAAAACGCTTTTGGAGCCCCGGTTCTAAGTTGTAAAGCATGCCGCACTAAATGAGGGAGTAATCATTAGCACGTGACTGCCAAGCATTCATAACGTCTTGGTTCTCTGGGATGGGTGCTTCACCTAGCGGTCCTTCTAGGACATATGCTTTCTTGGCAGCTATGAGGATGATCCTCAGGTTCCGGACCCAGTCCGAATAGTTGCTGCCATCATCTTTCAGCTTGGTTTTCTCTAGGAACGCGTTGAAGTTCATGTTGACATGAGCGTTGGCCATTTGATCTACAAGACATATTTTGCAAAGATTTTTAGACTAAGTTCATGATAATTAAGTTCATCTAATCAAATTATTTAATGAACTCCCACTCAGATTAGACATCCCTCTAGTCATCTAAGTGTTACACGATCCGAGTCGACTAGGTCGTGTCCGATCATCACGTGAGACAGACTAGTCATCATCGGTGAACATCTTCATGTTGATCGTATCTTCCATACGACTCATGTTCGACCTTTCGGTCTCTGTGTTCCGAGGCCATGTCTGTACATGCTAGGCTCGTCAAGTTAACCCTAAGTGTTTTTGCATGTGTAAAACTGTCTTACACCCGTTGTATGTGAACGTAAGAACCTATCACACCCGATCATCACGTGGTGCTTCGAAACGACGAACTTTAGCAATGGCGCACAGTTAGGGGAGAACACTTTCTTGAAATTATTATAAGGGATCATCTTATTTACTATCGCCGTTCTAAGTAAACAAGATGCATAAACATAATAAACATCACATGCAATTATATAATAGTGACATGATATGGCCAATATCATATAGCTCCTTTGATTCGGGGCTCCATGATCATCTTCGTCACCGACATGACACCATGATCTCCATCATCGTGTCTCCATGAAGTTGCTCGCCAACTATTACTTCTACTACTATGGCTAACGGTTTAGCAATAAAGTAAAGTAATTACATGGCGTTAAATCAATGACACGCGGGTCATACAATAATTAAGACAACTCCTATGGCTCCTGCTGGTTTTCATACTCATAGACATGCAAGTCGTGATTCCTATTACAAGAACATGATCTCATACATCACAATATATCATTCATCATTCATCACAACTTTTGGCCATATCACATCACATAGCAATTGCTGCAAAAACAAGTTAGACGTCCTCTAATTGTTGTTGCATCTTTTACGTGGCTGCAATTGGGTTCTAGCAAGAACGTTTTCTTACCTACGAATAACCACAACGTGATTTTGTCAACTTCTATTTACCCTTCATAAGGACCTTTTTCATCGAATCCGCTCCAACTAAAGTGGGAGAGACAGACACCCGCTAGCCACCTTATGCAACTAGTGCATGTCAGTCGGTGGAACCTGTCTCACGTAAGTGTACGTGTAAGATCGGTCCGGGCCGCTTCATCCCACAATACCGCTGAAGGAAAATAAGACTAGTAATAGCAAGCAAGTTGACAAGATCTACGCCCACAACAGATTTGTGTTCTACTCGTGCAATAGAGAACTACGCATAGACCTAGCTCATGATGCCACTGTTGGAGAACGTTGCAGAAAATAAAAAAATTCCTACGGTTTCACCAAGATCCATCTATGAGTTCATCTAGCAACTAGTGATAGTACTGCATCTACATACCTTTGTAGATCGCGAGCGGAAGCGTTCAAGAGAACGGGGTTGAGGTAGTCGTACTCGTCGTGATCCAAATCATCGATGACCAAGTGCCGAACGGACAGCACCTCCGCGTTCAACACACGTACGGAGCGGATGACTTCTCCTCCTTCTTGATCCAGCAAGGGGAAATGAGAGGTTGATGAAGATCCAGCAGCATGACGGCATGGTGGTGGATGCAGCAGGGTTCCGGCAGAGCTTCGCCGAGCTTCTGCGAGAGGGAGAGGTGTAGCAGGGGAGAGGGAGGCGCCAAGACTTCAGGGTGCGGCTGCCCTCCCTCGCCCCTCCTCCTTTATATAGGCCCCCAGGGGGGGCGCCGGCCCTGGAGATGAGATCTCCCAAGGGGGGCGGCGGCCAGGGGGGTGGAGTGCCCCCCAAGGCAAGTGGAGGAGCCCCCCCCACCCTAGGGTTTCCAACCCTAGGCGCAGGGGGCCCAAGGGGGGGCGCACCAGCCCATCAGAGGCTGGTCCCCTCCCCACTTCAGCCCACGGGGCCCTCCGGGGTAGGTGGCCCCACCCGGTGGACCCCCGGGACCCTTCCGGTGGTCCCGGTACAATACCGGTGACCCCCGAAACTCTCCCGATGGCCAAAACTGCACTTCCTATATATAATTCTTTACCTCCGGACTATTCTGGAACTCCTCGTGACGTCCGGGATCTCATCCGGGACTCCGAACAACTTTTGGTTTGCTGCATACTCATATTCATACAACCCTAGCGTCACCGAACCTTAAGTGTGTAGACCCTACGGGTTCGGGAGACATGTAGACATGACCGAGACGGCTCTCCGGTCAATAACCAACAGCGGGATCTGGATACCCATGTTGGCTCCCACATGCTCCTCGATGATCTCATCGGATGAACCACAATGTCGAGGATTTAAGCAATCCCGTATACAATTCCCTTTGTCAATCGATACGTTACATGCCCGAGATTCGATCGTCGGTATCCCAATACCTCGTTCAATCTCGTTACCGGCAAGTCACTTTACTCGTACCGTAATGCATGATCCCGTGACCAGATAGTTGGTCACTTTGAGCTCATTATGATGATGCATTACCGAGTGGGCCCAGAGATACCTCTCCGTCATACGGAGTGACAAATCCCAGTCTCGATCTGTGTCAACCCAACAGGCACTTTCGGAGATACCTGTAGTGCACCTTTATAGTCACCCAGTTACATTGTGACGTTTGGTACACCCAAAGCACTCCTACGGTATCCGGGAGTTACACGATCTCATGGTCTAAGGAAAAGATACTTGACATTGGAAAAGCTCTAGCAAATGAACTACACGATCTTTATGCTATGCTCAGGATTGGGTCTTGTCCATCACATCATTCTCCTAATGATGTGATCCCGTTATCAATGACATCTAATGTCCATAGTCAGGAAACCATGACTATCTGTTGATCAACGAGCTAGTCAACTAGAGGCTCACTAGGGACACATTGTGGTCTATGTATTCACACGTGTATTACAATTTCCGGATAATACAATTATAGCATGAACAAAAGACAATTATCATGAACAAGGAAATATAATAATAATCCTTTTATTATTGCCTCTAGGGCATATTTCCAACACGCGGGATCGATGAAGAATGGCATCGGTCCTCGTAGTCAAAGCAGCCAAGCTCTATGGGGGCGGCAATGACAAGGAGGCACGGCGACGAGGCCGAGCGGGCTCGAAAGCGACGGCGATCTCTAGCACAGCAGCCTGGCGGCGGGGTGATGTGGTTCGGCGTCGGGGAAGGGAATGTGGGAAAATTCTCCTAAGTCCTGCTTATATAGCCCCCCTTTAGTTCCAGTTGGTGGCTCCAACCAGGACTAAAGGCCCCCCTTTAGTCCCGGTCGGAGCCACCAACCCGGCCCTTCGCCTTTAGTCCTAGTTGGTGGCTCGGACCGGGACTAAAGGGGGGCCTTTAGTCCTGGTTGGAGACACCAACCGGAACTAAAGGGCTGTTCCTGGCACAGCCACGGTGTGATGGGAGTTTAGTCCCACCTCGCTTAGCGAGAGGCGCTCGCACTGGTTTATGAGCCCCACTGTGATAGCCCTCTCGAGCTCCTCTCTAAATTAGGTAGTACATGCCTAATGTTCCTCTCTGCCCTGTCGGTCCTACTTGCCCCACAGGCCTGCATCGTGGCCCATGTATAGTTGGGTTTCTAGTCGTATTCAGACCGTGGTGGCCTAGTAGACGGATTTTTTTAGTTTTTATATTATTTTTTGCATATGTTATGTCAATTTTGCTATTAAAGTTGTTAACAAAATGTACTTTGATAATTTTAGTTGCATAAATTTTATATAATTTTAAGTTAATATTATTTTGATCATAACTAGAGGTTTTATAAAATCTTGTTAGTTGATTCTTTTAGCTATAGAAGAATATTATAGTTTTGTTTTAGTTGATCATAACAAAATATTTTAATTGATTCTTTTTAGTTGATTCCTTTTGCTATTAGAGTTTTATTAAAGCTTTTTAGTTTGCTATTTAAGTTTTTAACAAAAAATACTTTATGAGAATTCTTTTTTCTATCAAAGTTTTTAACAAAAAATGCTTTGATAATTTTAGTTACATAAATTTTATATAATTTTAATTTAATATTATTTTGATCACAACTAGAGGTTTATAAAAGCTTTTTAGTTGATTCTTTTTGCTATTGAAGCGATTTCATCTATTACAAAGGGATTTCATTTTTTCCACTTATTTTAACTCCAGACTTTTTGTGCATTCAATATGCACCATTCAAAGGCACATCATCAATTTCAACCCATTTCTGATTTCATGTGCTATTTTTCATGCATTTAATGATTTATTTTAAGCTAAATGACCCTGAAATTGAAAATCACTAGAAATCAACACTGAACAGGTTGAAACTTGGCATCGTATCATAATTTCACCCACATAGCATATGCTAAAAAGTTGAGAGGGTTACAACAAAAAAAGGAAGCACTTGTGTACAAACTGGACAATATCTTCCGAAGTATCAGGGTTTGAGACGAAAACTCATCTATTACAAAGGGATTTCATTCTTTTTATCTTATTTTAACTCCAGACTTTTTGTGCGTTTAATATGCACCATTCAAAAGAACATCATCAATTTTCAAACCTTTTCTGACTTAATTCGAAATTTGTCATGCATTTAATGATTTAATTTGAGCTAAATGACCCTGAAATTGAAAAGCACTACAAATCAACTCTGAAAAGGTTGAAACTTGGCATGGTATCATAATTTCACCCACATAGCATGTGCTAAAAAATTAGAAGCTTACGACAAAAACTGGAGGCACTTCATGTACAAACTGGACAATCTCTTCCGAGATATCAGGGTTTCGGATAAAAACTCATCTATTACAAAGGGATTTTATTTTTAACTTATTTTAACTCCAGAATTTTTGTGCATTCAATATGCACCATTCAAAGGCACATAATCAATTTTCAACCCTTTTCTAACTCCATTTGCTATTTTTCATGCATTTAATGATTTATTTTGAGCTAAATGACCCTGAAATTGAAAAGCACTACAAATGAACTCAGAAAAGGTTGAAACTTGGCATGGTATCATAATTTCACCCACGTAGCATGTGATAACAAGTTGAGAGGCTTACGGCAAAAACTAAATGCACTTCGTTTACAAACTGGACAATCTCTTCTAAGTATCACGGTTTCGGACGAAAATCTATTACAAAGGGATTTCATTTTTTGACATGTAACTGCAGTGATATTCTAGATCAAAGCCATTATCAGAATAGTTATAGAGCATAACTATGACTTTCAACCCAGAATCAAAGGTGCAAAATATTCGGTTATCTTGTATATGCCGAATAGTTACTTGAACAATCGTACCATCTGATATGTTGTCTTCACTAGAGAGAAAGTCTTCACTTTTTCTTCGCGTGTGTCCCTTGCTTATTGCGCCATAACCCCAGATAATCTTCATTATTTAACATGATGCTTGGGTCAGCCTTCACTTTGAAGGGAGGAATTTCATGAAACTTTTCATAATCGTCAGACATGTCTGTCTTGTCCTCCACTACCACGATGTTTCTTTTACCTGAAAGAATTATGTGGCGCTTTGGCTCATCTTATGATGTATTCGCTTGCTTATCTTTTCTTTTTCTCAGTTTGGTAGACATGTCCTGCACATAGAAAACCCGCGCCACATCATTGGCTTGGACGAATGATTCGTCTGTGTACCCAAGATCGTTGAGATCCACTGTTGTTATTCCGTGTTGCGGTTCTACCTGTACCCTGCCTACTGAAAAAAATTGGCCCATTTGCACTTAAACAAAGGGACCTTAAAATTACGTCCATAGTCAAGTTCCCATATGTCCTCTATGTAAACATAATATGTGTCCTCTGCCCTATTGGTGTTTGCTGCATCAAAGCGGACACCACTGTTTTGGTTGGTGCTCTTTTTATCTTCGGCAACCGTGTAAAATGTATTCCCATTTATCCCATACCCTTGGTAAGTCAATACAGTCGAAGATGGTGTCCTGGACAACAAGTACAACTCATCTCCAACAATCTTGTTACCCATGAGATGTGTTTGCAACCAACCGCTGAAAGTCCCGATGTGCTCACGTGTAATCCAATCGTCATACTTCTCGGGGTGTTTAGAGCGTAGAATATTTTTCTGTTCATTGATATACGAGGCCACCAAGGCAGAATTCTGTATAACTGTGTAGTATGCTTGCACCCAAGAATGCATGTCCCTACATATTATTGAATCCACTCCTAGCGTGCCTTTTTCCACTCATTCTCCCCTCATGCCGCGATTGAGGAACACCAATCAGTTTAAGGTCAATAATAAAGTCAGCACAAAATGCAATGACCTCCTCTGTTTCATGGCCCTTGGAGATGCTTCCTTCTGGCTTAGCACGGTTACGAACATAATTCTTTAAGACTCCCATGAACCTCTCAAAGGGGAACATATTGTGTAGAAATACATGACCCATAATGGAAATCTCGTAGACTAGGTGAATTAGGACGTGTGTCATAATATTGAAGAAGGATGGTGAGAACACCAACTCGAAACTGACAAGACATTAGACCAAATCATTATGTAACCTTGGTAGGATTTCTGGATCGATTACCTTCTGAGAAATTGCATTGAAAAATGCACATAGCTTCACAATGGCTAATCGAACATTTTCTGGTAAAAGCCCCTCAATGCAATCGGAAGCAGTTGCGTCATAATCACGTGGCAGTCACGAGACTTTACGTTCTGGAATTTTTTTTCTCTGCCATATTTATTATTCTCTTTATATTCGACGAGAAGCCAGACGAGACATTGATATTGAGCAGGCATTCAAAAAAGATTACCTTCTCTGCTTTGGTAAGAGTGTAGCTGACAGGACCTTGATACTGCTTTGGATGCAGGCCGTCTTTTTCGTTCATACGTTGCTGGTCCTCTCGTGTCTCCAGTGTATCTTTTGTCTTCCCATACGTGCCCAAGAATGACACAGGGCCGAAGTACTGCTCACTCTGAAAAATGCTTTCCTGATGGGTTTGGCCGATGGAAGCATTGTGAGGGAATATGATGTAGGCGATCGAAGAATTGCTCGACGCGTCCGGCTTGCTCCTCTTGCTGGTACTGCTGCAAGAGTTGCAGAGTAGGAACACGATCATAGGGGCATAGCCATCCTGGCGCTAGCGCATGGAGAGCAGCGACGGCGCTGAGCACTGATGCGAGCCATCTTTCTGACCGTCGGCGTGTGGATATGAGCAAGGAGGAGGAGAAGGCGAAAAGAGAGGGACTCACCAGCGAGAGTCCGCAACTCTACGACGTACGATTGCGGCGGGGACACTGGTTCATCTTGCTAGGACAAAGGTAAGGTGGCCTCCTCGTACACCCGCGCCAGCTATGCCCGTCCGTCTTAGGATATTGGATCGGGGCGATGCCTGGGATGGCGGACCTGATGGTTGCTCCGCACCTTGCTTGCCTCTCAACAGCGCTACGGCCGCCGTCCTCGAGGGACTTGCTCGTCCAAATCATGGTGTGGACTTCGCCGCTCCATTTCTCTTCCCTCCTTGTCCCATCATCCCCATCAGCAGCTTCCACCTCGATGCATGGCCACCCACAGGCAATTCATGGTCTCTGTGGTGACGATCATTATTGCCGAGTCATTCTCTCCTTTGTTGGAGACGGAAACTCCCTTACACGTTGCTCTCAAGGTTTCAGTGATCGATTTTTGCGACCGCTCTTGAGGTTGTAGTGATCGATTTTGCGAAGCTGGTCGCGGCCAAGATATGCACTTCCACCACACTTGGTTTTCGGTGCACGACCGCGCACGTCCTGAGGACCGTCGTCGGGCCCGGCCCTGAGGGAGGGCAAAGGGGGCAACCGCCCCCCCCCCCCTCCATATGTCGATGGAATCAGGATGCAAGCTGGGTACCAGGAGTTGTGAGAATGGAAGGGAGCTACTAGTTCTGTTTATGCATTGAAGCATCTCAAGAAAGGCACATGTGAGCTAAGGACAGCTCCAAAATCTAAGTCTCTGAAATCATGATTAAAATTTTTTGGGGAGTGAAAGCACATCCATCACCTGCACATTGCTTCTACCATGGAATGGTGGGTAGCCATTCAAGAGATCAAAGAGGATCGCGCCGATACTCCACAAGTCTACCTGCACGCAGGAGATGTTCAGATCTGTGCCATTCGTTGTGGCAAAAAAATGTTGGGCACGTCTGAAATAGCATGACTTGGGCTGGCATTCATCATAGTCGGCAGCTTACTTTTGACTGAAACATTTACTAATTTGCACTACATCCGTAAGAATCTGATGGAAAATGACTGCAACGCAATCAATTTCTCCCTTCCTCATGCGCGCGTATCGTATATAGTTCAATGAGAAACAATGCTTTCTGATATTCATGAATTGGATTCGAACAAATGTCCCCCGACTCCTCTACCAAATAAGGATCGTGATTCACATTTCCTCGTTCTCTTTCTAGCTGCCCATATGGGTGGCTGCTATCATCCCGTTTTGATAGCTTCTTATCTGCATACGCGAGCATAAGCGGAATAGCCTGAACACTCATAGCGATTACCTCAACCCTTGTCTTTCCTTTGGCTCCGCTCGGTGGGGGGAACCCAATGTACCAATTCTTTCACTCGATCCTGCTCCTTATTCTTTCTCATTTGCCTCTTTCTCTCTCTCCTGCTCCCCCCCCCCCACCCCGACTGTCACTCTATGGCAAAGCTAAAGGGCCATGTACAAACGGGTGCCGGAGGCTGTCTCTGCATACTCCCCAGGATGAAGGGCCCTAATAAACACAGAAACAAATGTGACTGGATTTCTGTTTGTCCAAAAATCGACCATCTAACTAGCGAACCTTACCCATCAAAAGAAACCCATTGCCGGAAAAGGCTTTCGCCCCGCTTTATATTATAAAGCAAACCGCCCAAGCATCCAACAAAGTTCAACAAGATCCACACACACGCACACACATAGGTCCACAAGAGTACAAATAAGTCACAAGGGTTAATGCTGAGGGCATAACTCAACAAGCCCTAGAAACAAAACACACACTCCACACAGCAACCCGAGCAGCTAGTCAGGTTCTGGGGGAGGGGGCGGAAGCAGGGGCGCCACGCGAAGAGCCATCGAGCGAAGGTCGGCGAGGAGGGCGGTGATGACGTCCCGGTCCTAGGGGCGGCTAAGTGCCCGCCAAAGCTGCAAGTAGCCACACATTTTGAAGATCGCTTCAGTCGCACGTCGAAGAGGAACTTTCTGAATAACAAGCTTATTGCGGATGGTCCAAAGCGTCCAGGAGCGGACCCCAACACACATCCATCTAATATGGCGGTAGCGGGGAGGGGAAGAGCTCGGCTCAGCAAGTAAGTCGGGGAAGTTGGTGTTGCACCACTATCCACCGACTACCTCGCGGAAGCAGGCCCAAAGGAACTGGACAGTGTGGCACGAGAAGAAGATGTGATTGGCATCTTCAATCGTGCCACAGATGGGGCACATCCCATTGCCCGGTCCGTTATGCTTGAGGACTTCAACCCTAGAGGGGAGGCATCCACGGATCCATTGCCACGGGAAAATCCTGATCTTCAGTGGTAGGCGGATGTCCTAGATCAGGCTAAAAGGCTTCGGGGCCACCGAGGGAGCAATGGTGGCGTATAAGGACTTCGTGGAGAAGCGGCCAGACGACTTGAGGCGCCAGGAGAGGGAGTCCGGGGTGTCCTCGATGTCCATCGGCATAAGAGCGATGTCCTGGAGGAGGGAGTCCCAGGCCGCGATCTCTAGGGGGGCCGATGGGGCGCCGGAAAGCGAGGTGCCCTAAGTCAATAAGGGCCGTCTCGACAGAGACCCGAGGGTCAATCGCAATGGCGAATAGATCGGGGAATCGCGTCGCGAGGGGGAGTCCCCCAACCACCGGCCAAACCAGAACAGGGTCGAGGACCTGGAGCCAACCGAGATGGACGTGCCAATGCGGAGGACGGGCAGGAGCTGGATCACCAACTGCCAGAACTGGGAACCACCCGAGCGCTGGCAGAAGGCAAGGGGTTGGCCCCTAAGGTACTTATCCTGGATGATGGTGAGCCATAGACCTTCCTCCCCATTGGCGATGCGCCAAAGCCAGCGGGTTAGGAGAACAATGTTCATGCGTCGAGAGGACAATATCCCAAGGCCGCCCTGGTCTTTGGATTTGCAGATGTCTGGCCAGCTCACCATATGATATTTCTACTTGTCCCCCTCGTCGGCCCAAAAAAACGTAGACTGGTATTTGACCACCTCCTGATGGAGGGTCTCATGGAGGCCATAGAAGCTCATGAGGAACCAGAGTAGGCTAGAAAGAGAGGAGTTGATGAGGATAACCCTAGCTGCTTTTGACAGCCACCTCCCCCTCCAGGGTTCAACCCGGTGCTGCATCTTAGTCACAGTCGGGTGGAGGTCAGCCACTGTGAGCCGGGAGTCAGTAATAGGTATCCCCAAGTAAGTCGTGGGGGAGGACCCCAGGTGGCAGTTCAGCCAATCCGCAATGGATTGAGCCTCCTCCGGAGGATAGCCAAGGACCATCACTTCGCTCTTATCGGAGTTGATGGTGATCCCAGACATCTGCTGGAAGCACAGGAGGAGGAACTTCAGGTTGGCAATGTTAGACGCGGAACCCTGACCCCTCCCCCTCCCACTAGGTGGGGGACAACGCCGCGGATATGGCCACAAGCTTTGGCCTTATCAAGAATGACCGTGAGGGCATCGGCAACCATGTTGAATAGAAACAGAGAGAACGGGTCACCCTGGCGGACCCCACAAAGGGTGGGGAAGTAAGACCCGACCTCATTGTTAATGTTAACCGCCTTTCGACCGCAAGTGACGAGCTGCATAACATGGGTCACCCATCGGTCGTCGAAGCCCTTGCTTAGCCAGACTTCCCGAAGGAAGGGCCAATGGACAGTGTCATGGGCTTTATGGAAGTCGAGCTTCAGGAAGACCGCACGGTGGTGCTTGGTTCGGACTTTGTGAAGGACTTCGTGGAAGACCAACACCCCATCCAAAATAAACCGGCCTTGGATGAAGGCGGACTGGTTGGGGTGAGTGACAGAGTCAGCTGGAAGGGTCACCCCATTGGCGTACCCTTTAGCCAAGATCATGTTGATCACTGTGCTCGGGCGGAATTGGCGAATATCCGAGGCCCCCGGGACTTTGGGAATGATAGTAATGACCCCATAGTTCAGGCGCCCAAGGTCCATGGTCCCTCAAAAGAATTCGTCGAAGAGGGCCATGACTTCCGGTTTGATGGTTTGCCAGAAAGTTTTGAAAAACATGACTGGCAATCCATCCGGACCCAGAGCCGAGGAGGGGTTCATTCCCTTGATCGCCGCGAGGACCTCGTCCACCGAGAAAGGAGCCACCAAGGCGACATTAGCCTCGGAGGAGACTAGATGGCCACCCGACCAAGTGTCGGAGGCCAGCGCGGCCCACCCCGAGGGGTGGGGGAGAATAAGGCTTTATAAAAGCCATCAACATGGGCTCGGATGTCCGAGGGGCGAACAAGCTGAGAGTCGCCGTCCCATAGGGAGTGGATGGAATTCCGACGTCGCCGCCCATTAGCGAGCGCCTGGAAGTAAGCCGTGTTAGCGCCCCCGCGTAACACCCACTGTTGTGCGCCGCGCTACCGCCAATAAGCCTCCTCGTCCGTGTAGATGATCGAGAGCTGATCCTCAAGATCATATCTCAGCATCCACTCATCCGGAGAGATCCCAGAGGTGTCCGCGCGGGCGTCCAGGGCTTGGATGGCACTCAGGAGGGCTTTTTTGCGGTCCCGGAGGTCTCGGCCTAGGTTCGCACCCCAACCCTTCATGAATTGACGGGCAAGCTTGGCGCAGAACTGCCAAGAATCAACGGCGGACATGGAGCGGTGGGGAGTCACGCGTACCACGGTCCACTTAGCCGCAACTGCCTCGTGGAAAACCGGCCTGGTAGAGCCAGAAGAGCTCGAACCGGAACATGGGAGGGATGGGGTGGCATTCATCGACGGAGGAGAGGAGGAGGGGGACATGGTCGGACCCGATCTGGGTGATCGCCTGCAGCGAGGCCAGGGGACATCTAAGTTCCCACTCCGGAGAGACTAGGACGCGGTCCAGAATGGACCGCGCTTGGTTCGCCTGGCGATTAGTCCACGTGAACCTGGCACCAGAGCGCTCAAGTTCACGGAGGCCAAACTCCGCGATGCAGTCGTCGAACATCTGCATCCGGGGTCGATTGACCCGGTCATTACTCCTCTCATCCGGGGAGCGGATGAGGTTAAAGTCACCTCCCACAACTACTGGGAGGGAGGAGGCGGAGATCTTCTCTTGCAGCTCGGCGAGGGAGGTCGGGGAGCGACTATGGTCCGCCGGTCCATATACAACGATGACCTCCCACTCAAAAAAAAATCCATTGTCAGTTGTCTGAAACGACTTACAAAAGTGAATGGAGGGAGTACTTCTAATGTCGTTCAGCAGATACAGATGTTGTAAGAACGATCCAATGATTTCACAGTTGACAGAAAGAATAGTTAGGGGCTGCTACAGTGAGTGGCATATATTTTTCGCTGTAACTGCTAATATGTGACTAAGATGAGTGCCTATCATCAATCCAAGAGCTGCGTATTTTAGAACTAACCTGGACAGGCCGAAATCGGATATCGCATCGCTGCCAGGACAAGAGAGCCGGATGTTCTGCAACAATATTCAAGAGGTGTATCAACTCAAATTCCACGGTTCAACCTAGTTAGAAAGCATCACAAAGGAAAATTAGAAGGCATTTAACTCCCTCGACCTCAGGCTTCAGGTCCCGGTGGACGACATGGTGCCTGCGGAGCACTTGCAAACCAGCTCCTGCCAGCCACAAGGGGGCAAGCTCCAGTTTTTACACATCACATCGAATAGAAATCGATGGTGGCAAATTAAGATGCTGCTGTCACTACGCACTACTAGTGGAAACAAAAATTCAGCGAACAATTGGGATGCAGTAGATGAAAGGATGAGTTACCAATCTGTCTCATGAAATTCCTGGTGACGCTCTCCTCCACCCTGCCGCCGGTGCGCTGGATGTAGGTCGCCAGGTCTCCCCCCTCGCACAGCTCCATGACGAGGTAGATGCAGCCCGGAGTCTGGGGCAGAGCAAAATAAGAGCATCTCTCGCCGCGCCCCCAACAGGCCCTTTCCAGGCGTTTTTTCCGCACCGACGCCGAGAAAACGCCCCAGGACGCCGAATTCCGCTGGCTCGGCCCGTTTTTGCGTCCGGCGATCACAGGCCGAACCCGGTGCACTGGGGGGCGCTCGGGGGCTCCGGCATAAGGAAAAAACGCTCCTAGGGCCACATTGTCAGGCGAAAAGTCAAGTCACCCGGCCAGATTCGCCTCCGACCCCCCCTCCCCCCGTGCTCGGCCGCCACCCTCCGCCACCCTGCCGATCCCGGCGCCGTCCACCGCCCACCGCATCTAGGTAGATCATTTCCCGCCGGGAAAAAGAAGCGGTTTTGCCGAGGCAGACTCTCCGCCGCCGTCCGGGCAACTTTTCTGGCGTTCCGGCCGTGCATCAGGGCCTGTACGCCGGCGGGTTTGCGCCCACCTCGCCCGCTAGGTGCTCTGTGATTTTCCCGGCTCGGCGATGGACTCCGAAGATGAGGAGGCGCTCGCGACGTTGCTGGAGGAGGAAGCCGAAGCCGACGTCCAGGAGCAGGAGCATCTCATGGTGCTCGCCGCACTCGCCGGCCTGCTCGCAAGCAGTAAAAAGCCGCGGCGAGGTGGCTCGGCGCCTGGGCGGGTGAAAGCAAAGAACCGGCATCGTCTGGAAGGCCACTGCATGCTCTACTCGGACTACTTCGCCGATGCTCCATTTTCACGGTGAGAAAACATTTCGGCGCTGTTATTGGATGAGCCGAAATCTTTTCCTCAGGATTGTGAATTCCATCTGGGAGTTCGACAACTACTTCAAGTGCAAGATGGATTGGACTGGCACACTTGGATTTACCTCAATCCAGAAGTGCACGACAGCTACGAGGATGCTTGCATACGGAGCTCCCAGTGATTCACTCGACGACTATGGGCGCATGGCCGAGTCCACCACCATTGAGTGTTTCTACAAGTTCTGTAGGGCAATGGTGGCAGTGTTTGGACCGCAGTACTTGCGAACACCCAATGCGGAAGACACTGTTCGGATCCTAGCACAGAGTGCAGCAAGAGAATTTCCTGGGATGCTTGGAAGCATCGACTGCATGCATTGGAAATGGAAGAACTGCCCATTTGCTTGGCATGGGTTGTACAAAGACGCCAAAGGCGGTTGCAGTGTGGTACTTGAGGCAGTGGCCACACAGGACCTCTGAATTTGGCACTCTTTCTTTGGGATGCCAGGAACTCACAATGACATCAACGTCTTGCAGTGCTCCCATGTCTTTGCCAAGCTTGTTGAAGGCCATTCTCCTCCGGTGAACTTCGAGGTCAATGGGTGGCACTACAACAAGGGGTACTATCTAGCTGATGGCATCTATCCGAGATGGTTGACATTTGTGAAGACCATATCGAACCCTGTGCCAGGAGGCAAGAACGCCTGGTTTGCGAAGGTTCAGGAGGCTTGCATGAAGGATGTCGAGCGGGCATTTGGTGTGCTCCAATCTCGATTTGCTGTTGTCCGGTTCCCTGCTCAGACCTGACCGAAAGATCAAATGTGGGAGATCATGACTTGCTGTGTCATCTTGCACAACATGATCATTGAGGGCGAGCGGGAAGAGTCAGTGTTTGACACTGAACCATATTACAGGCAGGGTCCTCTTGCCCAAGTTGATCACCAGCTACCGGCAACCTGGACTGACTACCTCAATATGCGTCAGGAGATCGAGACCCACAAGTGCATCAAGAACTGCAACACGATCTGGTGGAGCATCTATGGAGGCTCAAGGGCAAGGCCGGGGCGACGCGGGAATGACGTGTGATGAAACTTGAGTTTTTATTTGTTAAACTATATAATTTGCATTGAACTATTTGATTTATGTGATGAAACACGCCGAAACACGCTGAACCATGCCGAACTATCTGACGAACTAATTGATTTCTATTTGCATGCGAAAACTTATGCTGAAACACGCCGAATATGGGCCGATTCACGCAGATATCGGGCCGTTTTTGAGACAATTGGGCCGAATACTAGGCCGAAATCGGTGCCTGGGGCAACCTGGGGGCGGCGGCTGGGTGCCCAACTGCCCCCAGCACCGAGTATACCGCCGGCTCACCCCCAGGCCGCTCTTTTTCGGCACCCTGGGGGCCTAACGGCTGGAGATGCTCTAAGTACTAGATTGGTACAAGACGTCGATGGACTGTGGCAATCAAGGGAGGGAGCTTGGATCGTACGTACCCGGACGACGTCGAGGAGGCGGATGATGTTGGGGTGCCTAACGGCGGCGAGGAAGCAGAGCTCGCAGTCGAGGCTGTCGCGGAGGCGGTCGGGGAGGCCGGCCAGCCGCACCTGCTTCACGGCCGCGGGGGCGCCGGTCAAGAGCCGCACCGCGCGCCACACTGACGTGGCCTGGGCGGCGTCTCCGTGTTCCTCCCTGCCATCGAGAACAGACTGCAAGGCCGTAGACAAAAAAAAACAGTTTGTCTAGTTCACATATAGATATTTTTTAAAGATGTCACATTTAATCTCTCGTAAATATATAATTCATCAACAAGAAACAAAAAGAATTATACGACCAAAAAATTAGACCACAAATAGAGTGGACATCAGATTAAATATTTACCTAATAATAAAGAAAGTTAGGTTTCTGTTGTCCGTCGTCGCGACAGTTTTGCAAAAAAGTCCCTATGGTTTTAGATAATAGAACCCGCAGTCCTTTCTTTAGTGAATCTGGGAAAATGCTTCGGTTTTACAAAAAAGACCCTACGTTTGTTCGATATTCAGTCCGCGGTCCCTGATTCATCTTATCCAAAACTCCTCCCTTTCCAGCGACGGCGGAGCACGAGCACGTGAGGGGCGGCGCCTTCCTCCCTTTCCAGCGACGGCAGCAACGGCGGAGCACGAGCAGGTGAGGGGCGGCGCCTTCGTCGGACGGCTAGCCACGGCGGAGGAGAAGGCGGACGCCATGGGTGTGGCTACAGACGAGGTGGAGGAGAAGGCGGACGCCGTGGGCTTGCTGCACGGCTACAGCCGAGGCGGAGGAGAAGGCGGACGTCGTGGGCGTTCATGGAGGATGGTACGCCGGCGCCGGCCGCCAGTCCTCTCTGGCCTCCTCCGTGGTATCCTTCTCAACCTCCGCTGCTCCTATCGTTATTTGGATGGAAAATTGGAGGCCAGCCGTGTCCTTCTCCAACACAAATTGATGTAGTGCCCGACCCGGATTTGATTGGCTGCTATAAGAAGCAAGGGTCCTCGGCCGGAATCTCCATCAGGTTTTGCCCTTCGACCATAATCTCCATCATCCTGTTGAAATTGCAATTTTTGAACAAACATCCAATGTCGCCGCCAAGTTCGACGGAGGAAGAAGCGCCGAGTTCGCCGGAGGAACAAGCGCCGAGTTCGCCAAAGGAACAAGAACGCCTGCCGAGTCCTGTGGTGGCTACACGAGAGGTATGTATCCCCTCGAAGCTACGCCACGGCGCGGTAGAGCCTGAAGTTCGTCAAAACTTGACCTGACTGTCACTGACGCCACCTTGCTGCCGCTGTTGCTGGAGATGAGCTGAATAGCAAGCTTTGGTTGCCTCTTTGCTTCCACTTCACTGCTCTTCGACTATCTATAATTGTAAAACACCTAATACGATTCTTCAGCACTTGATACTGGTGGTCATGGTCTTCTTCTCTTACTGTTGCGAGACTTGGTTTTAGTTAGTAATCTTGAGATCAAGTGTACTCGTGGATTGCTTAGATGGAGGACCACTGTTGGTTTTGTACTTAGATGCAATTGTGAATCATGTACGGTTCAATTCAGATTCATGTGGTATTTTTCCTAAATTTGTGCCTGCCTGAACATTATTACTATTAAACTATGAATAATGATTTTTGCAACTGTAGGAGAATTTCTTTGCCGCATCACAAGAAAAACAATTTGAAACAGAGAACTGCACATTATGACTATCAAAAAAGTTAGTGGACATGAAAGCAGTATAAATACTTGCACCGAACTGTATGATTTGTTGAGCCAAGTGTCGAGTCTGATATGGCATCTTTATGCTTTCAGAGAAGCGCCTCTCTGAAATTCACAGTTTTGAACCAAAAGAGACACATCTAGAAAATGATTGCATGAGTGGTTCCAGTGTCATGTACGTCAACATGGTAAGCATGTCTTCTTTTCTGATTCTAAGTTAGTTGTAGAAGTATTCCATGCTACTATTTGTTGACCAGAATTGGCTACCAGGTTGGAGATTTGGGATCGGATGTTGCGCCAAGAGCGAGGGACCAAGGTGCTGAACTAACAGCAGGGGGGAGGGTGATTCTTCAGGTACCAACATAGCTGTCGACTAGAGAATTTAGTTAACCGTTTGCTTTACTTGAAGCTCCAAATTGTAGTTATTTTATTCGTTCACTAATTTGGTATAATCCTAATCTAGGAGGATTATGATTGTATGATATGAGATCCTGACATTTAGCAATAATAAAAGTCTGACACTGAATGGTTCTTTTCGGAAGTACAGTTGTAAGATCTATGATTCTATCTTCGACCTTTAACTGGACAGTACTAATTGGACATATAATTGATTATTTATGCACAACAAGATATTCTGTTTGTTTTAGTTTTTCAATCAGATTCATCTAGCCCTTTGTTGACTTTCTAATTGTTCCACGCTCTACCTCTGGAACTCAGAAATCAGAGAAAGGTCATTCGCATATCCCTATCTCTGACGAAAATTTGCTAGCGAGGAAGAGGACCAGAATGTTTTTTCTATTGTTGGGGATATACATAATACATATAGATAAATTTAGACCATTTATAACAGAGATTTCTTGCCAAAAATATTAACTCTGTCCAGCAGTGGGCACTGTCAAGGTAATAACAGGAATTTGCTAAACCTAATTGAAAGAAAGAGGGATGGTAATCCGATTGAGAACATTCTCTAACTAAAATAGACTTACGAACAATCAACAATATCAAATTGTTTGATTAAAATACTGATTTAAGAATTTGGCGAATCTATAATTCTCTACATAATCACTTGGTGCATTGTTAGACCACTTGGGGACAATATCATCAATTTCTTGCATACTGCAATAATGCAAGTTTAAAAAGCCAGTTTCTTATGTTTCTTATTATCTCTGTGTTCAGCTAACTGCCAAGAATCATATAAGGATGCATCTAATGAGGTAGATTTTGTTTATGCATTTTTTAAGTGTAGGGATGCTGTATCTGATTAACAAAACATTGTTCAACCTTCTATGAGTCCACCTAGGGAGCTGCACAAATTTGGAACAACTTCCAGAACAGGCATCCAAGCATTTTGGTCTGCTACCAGTAAGCTGCCAGAGCAAGATAGCTGGGAGTCTGGGATGTCGAGTCGTCGAGCCGTCCAATGCCAAGTTTGCCGGCGGAAGGAGAACATCTGTCAAGCCGTCCGTCGCCTGAGGCGGCTACACCAGAGGTATGTCTCCTCTTGAAAGTTAATCGCCTGAGCTGTCCATCGCCTGAGCCGTCCATCGCCTGAGCCCCTGTTTCAGTTTATTTTTTCCACCTCGCTGCTCAACAGGTCCGTGGGTTACTACTCCTTTGCTCTTGCTGGTGACCGGCCTCCAGAGTAGCACTTGCTTGAGATCTGATCTAGAACTGAATTGTGCTCTGCTTTGCTGTGGTCGTATGCTCTGTGTCCACCGATGAGTTTCAGATACAGATTAGGACCAAAATTGGAGTAGGTTCAGTCACGCAAATGTTGTATCACTTTGTCATGGGTATTGTGCTGCTGAATTGCTTGTTGGACTGTTCAAACTAAAGTCGTCCAGTCAGTTTGCTACAATGTTCATTTGTTTACTTTGGAAGTTCTATAGAATTTGGGCCTGATCACTTTCGAATTTGTCTGTGGTTTGAGATTAATCTTTCCGAGATGTTAGAGAGTGGGTCCAATGATGGATCTGCCCATCAGTGTGCAGCGGATCTTCTAATTCCTGCAGCTAATCTTGATTCATGGATATTGTGTTTGCTCTGTGACGCACTATGTTTCAGTTTATTTTTTCTGAAAAATTGGCGCTACTTCTGATTGCTCACAATTTAAGTTTTGCTGATATACACTGGAGGCATTAAACCAACAACTTTCTCTGTTTTTTTATGCGTGATGCTACAAATACAAGCACACGGCTTACAAACACACGGCTTCCGCTGGCTTGGCTAGCTTTGTACGTCCACTTTGCGCTACAAATCACCTTTCTACGTTGTCTTACAATCTCGTAGTACAGACCGTGCTCCACCTGAGGTACGCCCGATCTCATGCCAAGCTAACTACGGTTCTGTCGTTTTGAAAAAGGCATGAACTTTCCTTTGTGCCTGCAACCATAGGTTCCATCATCATTACCTTGCCTGTATATGGACAGCTTGCACTCTTTAGGACTGATAGATGTGAAATTATTAGATCTTTGCATCAATTACAGGAACAACACAATGTAAGATATGCAAGTTTATCAAGAGGAATGCAAAGAAAAAAAAAGCACATGTATGGTTTATTTGGCATCACCAGCTTTTGTGTTTTCAGTGTACATCTTAGCCTATGTAAACTGCAAGTTGAATAAAGTGTGCTCTCTTTCTCTAGAATACTTTCTTTAATAAATGTAGAACATAGAAGCCTGATCTTAATAAGCGAGACCTCAAGCTGTTCTTTCAAGATAGATTCAGATCAAACCTTTTCAAAGTAAAGATCCCTCGGCCAGAGACTTAAGTTACTCCCGTGAGTACATACTAAGCTTTAGTAGAAAAACTTGTTGATTGACTGGAATCAACGAAATTTCGATGCAACCAACTGCAACAAGTGGCAGCATGAACTAGCTATGAGCAATATTTATAGGGTACTACTAGCAACCGCCAAGGAATCCGTCACAAAAACATGTCAGGCAGCTAGGCATGCGAGTAAGATGTGTGTCGGTAACATTGGATGTTTGTGTGTAAATGTAAATCAAGAAAAATGGTTCTTGGTATCTAGAGAAGAAATATACATACACACACACAGAGTAATTCATAGTGGATATAAAAATACCTATTAATGTTGTACGTGAGTTGACTCGACATGCTGCAAGATCTTCTGATTTGTTCTCTGAAGGTGGCTTCAGAGTATAGCATTGCATATTCCTGAGGCAATTGTGATTCTCTGTTTTGTTAGGACTAAGATGCTTGAACATGTAAGCAGTACACTATCGAGCAATAGAGATCTTTCTCATGCTGACTACATGCTGCCATTTGGGCCATACACATTGTTTAGTAACTAATCAAAAAGTGTCAAAGGCTAGCTACCAAAGCAAATTTGAATCTGCTAACTATACTACTACTTCCACAACTAACCAAGGTTGGAGCATAAGAAAGAAAGGAGGGGTTGCCAATTTGAACGCTAAGGACAAGCTTCCATACAGCGGCTGCACGTCCACCAACCGCCATGGTTGGAGCCTATGGGAGGAGGGGTGGGAGGGAACAGGGAGGAAGCAGGAGCCGCCCAAGGTCCTGTTCATATGGCGGCGCAGGCGGAAGACATAACGGCGCGGCCACCGGAAGCGTTATTCTTTCTATCCTTGTCTTCCGAGAACGAGGGGGACAAGGGAGGCGGCGGCGGCAGCGGGGAAGAAGAATGGGGAACGGGGAGAAAGATTGAGTTCGTGCGTGTTGTTGTGTGTGTGTGTGAATAAAAGTATTTCAATGGGCCAAGCCCAAAAATCAGTTCAAAATAAATTACAAATGAAATATAATATTTCAAAAAATGTTCGTCACCATAAAAAAGAGAATTAACTCCAATTTCTTAAAAACACCTTCTCAAAATTAAAAAATATTCATGTTTTTCTGTACAACAATAAATAAAATTGATTGAAAGACTATGCCATACACAATTACTGTTTCAACGGAATGCTCAAATAGGTCATGTCGAACATTGTTAGGATACGTCCAAATTTCATGGTCTAAAAAAAATACTCAGTGCATCCTTATTTCTGACGTTTGCAAAAGTTGGATTAAAAAAGTGTTGCATAATGGCATGTGGAGCAAGTTATATTTAATATTCCGCCCGGTGCAACGCAAAGGCATTTGTACTAGTGTGACATAACTATGCTACATCTACATGTGTCCTAGAAAGACCAAAAAATTCTTAAAATGAAAATAGCAATTCTGATTCGGCCGAGAGCACCATTATCTTATCTCAGAGGCCGTGAGCCCAGGATGAGAAAGCTCAAACTATTAGCAAAAGCCCATTGCCCATTGGTTTCTAAAAGAAGCCCATCGATTATTCCCCTAAAAAATGAGAGCAGCTAAATGGAGGTTATACTGTCTCAAAAATAAGAGCTAAATGGAGGTTATCCTTGCGGGGATCGGCAGGTCCTGGGAGCATGCCAAGTGGTGCATCTAGCCGCCGTCACATGTCACGTGCTGGGTGCTCCCTCTGAATTTGGTATTTTATTTTTCTATATATGTTTTCGGGTTTGTATGGTTTCTTTCTGGTTTTTTGGTTTTCGATTGTTTTTTCTTAGGTTTTGTAGAGAAAAAATCGTGGATCTTTTTCAGCGCGAAAAAATAAATTGTGCTCCCATGAAAAAGCATAGATTACTTCTCGTGGCGACACAAAATTGTTTTCGTGAGAAGAAGAAAAATTGTGCTTCCAGATTTATTTCTCATGTAGGCACATATTTACTTTTCTGAGAAACACATATTTTCTTCCTGTGGAGGTTCTTAAAAAAATTGTGCTTCCATTATAAGCATGAATTTGCTTCTTGTGGAGGTACATATTTTCTTACGCGAGCTTCTAAAAAAAAGTTGTGCTTCCATTATAAGCATGAATTTGCTTCTCATGGAGGCACATATTTTCTTACGCGAGCTTCTAAAAAAAAGTTGTGCTTTCATTATAAGCATGAATTTGCTTCTCGTGGAGGCACATATTTCCTTTCACGAAAACACATTAAACAGGAAAATAGTATGTGCTTTTGCAAGAAGCACATCTATTCTTCTCTAAAGATATTAAATAAAGTTAAAAAAATGCTGTCAGCCCCTTTTTTCTTTTGGCTTTTTCTCCCTTTTCATAAATAAAAGTTGATCAAAACCTATTAACATGAGATAGTTTTGAAAATCTTGACGTGAGAAATCAAACGATGAAAACCGTTCAGGATTTGGACGCATGGTTCAAGAGATTAAACATTTTGAATAAATGAACCTATGGAAAAAAGAAAAACTCCATGTTACGACAAGTGGCACACTAACTTGTCAGTGCATGAGAAGGTGCGAGTGGCATTTGCAAAAGGTAAAACTAATGATTTGCTGTTCTCTACATAGGTTGAAGCCATAAAAAGTGTTCTCTGCATGCACAAAAAACCGTAAAATGCCCTGCTTTATTTTTACATAATTGTCCTATCCCTGACAAGTCGGTTGGCCAAATGAACAGTAACCAAATGACCAGAAAGGGCACATGCGATTTTTTTAAATGGAAGCTTTATTACCCAGCCTTTAGATCATAGCCGCTCGTTTCGCAACATGTGGGTGTGGCGCTCTCGTAGCTCCTAGCCACCCGCTTTCGGTAGTGCCGTTGTTATCGTGCTGCTAGAAGGAGGGCGCGAGAGGGCCGGTCAGGGCCTTTTTGCCCACGGCCGGGCAAAAGGGAAGGGATTTCCTTCTTAATTCTTGCTTGATTAGAATGATACATCTTTTCTCCTTATATAGAGAGGTTTACTTGACTCCTAAGCAAACGATCCTAAAAAGGATAAGATAATTGGGCTAAGCCCCTAATAACAATAAGATAACTTGGGCCACAACCCACTGGGCTAAGCCCCTAATATGTCTGTCATAACACTTCTCTCCGCCTGCACAAACAGCTCGTCCTAGAGCTGTAAGGTGGGGAAGCGCTTTGCTGAACTCCTCAAGGTGATCAACCAGCGTCAAACACCTTCCTGACAGCTGAGGCGGCCAGGTCGGCGGCGACGACGTCCTCCAGAATGTAGTCTATAGCCTCCAGGTAGAAGAGTCGCGGGCAAACGTGGCCGGGTGTGTAGGGCTCGTCACAGTTCAAGCAGAACCCTTGGCGGCGACGCTCAAACAGCTCGGCCGAGGTGAGCCGGCAGAACGGGCGCGCCGCAGTCGCACCGAGGGGTGCCGCGGAAGCCTGAGCAGGCCGACCCTGCGCGGGAACCTCCGGCCAGGGTAGTGGCCCAGCGGCCCGGGACGGTGATGCCTGCTAGATAGCCACCGTGCGACGCTCGAACGCGCGGGCGTAATACATGGCCGTCTGGAGATCCTAGGGTCCCCGAAGCTCCACGTCCACGCGGATGTGATCCAAAAGTCCACCAACGAAGAGGTCGGCCCGCTGCTGCGCCGTCACGCCCGACGCGTGACATGCCAGGGCCTAGAAACGGTCGGCGTAGTCCTAAACCGTGGAGGTGAAGGGAAGGCGGCCTAGCTCTGCCAGGCAGCTCCCGTGGATCGCTGGTCCAAAACGAAGGAGACAGAGCTCGCGGAGGTGGTAGGAGGCGAGCCAGGTATGCTCCGAGGCGAGGGTGCGTTGCCCGCGAAAGAACTGCTCGCACTGGTTGAGCCAGTTGAGGGGGTCCTCCGTGCCGTCATAAGTGGTGAAGTCCAGTTCGGCAAACCGCGGCGGTGTCTGAGTTGGAGCGCCATGGCCGACTGGCTCGGAGGTGCGAAGCAGCGAGGAGTGGGGTGCCCAGTCAGCATGACCGCGGCCCGAGAAGTGCCCCGCCGAGCCCGAGGGGTCGCCGAACTGAAGAGTGGGCGCTGGCGGTTCTCCCGCAGAAGTGTAGACGGGTGGCGGTGATGATCCGGTCAGCCAGGCCGGTATGGGGGACGTCGACGGTGGGAAGTGCACGTGCTGGATCAGGACGCCGGTCTGCGTGGGTGACCCGGGCCCCGTGCTGGGCGGTGGTGGGGCCGGCAGCTGCTGTTGCGGTGACACGGACCCGGGTGGTGTGGTCGGTGCAGCGAGGGTCGGGACTGGCCACTGTGGCCAGGGAGGCACGGCAACGGCCGTCGATGGGCCCGACAACTGGAGCTGCGGCTGCCCGAACTCGGGAGGCATCGGGGGCGCGGCGATCGCCGGGGCCGGCCATTGTGGCCAGTGGGGGGCGACGGTAGGCGGCGGCTGACCGGGCCAGTGGTGGTGTAGAGGCCCGATCAGCGCGGTGGGGGCCGTGTACCAGGGCAGTGCGGCCGGACCGGTCGCGGCGACCGGTGGGAGGGCCGACGGCTGCCCGTAAGGCCCGGCGAGGTAGAGGTGGATGCCCTGGACGACGATGACGAGGTCATTAAAGATGCCAATGATCTCCACCGGGGATTAGACGGCGGCCTGCAGCGCGGGGAGGGGCGGCGACTAGTCGGTGGAGGCCCCCGCGGTGGAGTCGATCAGCGCGGTGGAGAGGGACGCTGTGGAGAGGGCGGCGGTGGTGGACAGCGGTGCAGTGGGCAGCGGCGGGGTGGGTGGTGGAGCAGACATGATCGGACCCAAGCTACCTGATACCTAATTGTTATGGCGCTGCTAGAAGGAGGGCGCGAGAGAGCCGGCCAGGGGCCTTTTTTCCACGGCCGGGCAAGAGGTAAGGGATTTCCTTCTTAATTCTTACTTGATTAGATTGATACATCTCCTCTCTTTATATAGGAAGGTTTACTTGACTCCTAAGCAAACAATCCTAATAACGATAAGATAATTGGGCTAAGCCCCTAATAACAATAAGATAACTTGGGCTACAACCCACTGGGCTAAGCCCCTAATATGCCTGTCATAACAGCCGTGCAGCAGCGTGAGAGGGCGTATCATTTATTTCCATATTGTTGAGTGAATCAATTTTCTTCATGGAATGAAAATAGCAAATATGCCAATTGGGCCAAGAGGTGCATTATCATATACTCCCTATGATCCAAGATAAGTATGGTGGTTTTAGTTCGAATTTGAGTTAAAACCATGACACATGGAGTATTAGAAAGGTGTTTTAACAACTCTGCAAACTGGGCCTACCCCAACCTTACACTGGATTTTTCTTCCTTGCTCGTCGTCATTGAATTGTTATCTTCTCTACTATTAAAGGGGACCTGTAATCGTCGTGATGGTTCGACATCCTACTCCCTCCGTCCGGAAATACTTGTCATCAAAATGAATAAAAGGGGATGTATTTAGATGCATTTTAGTTTTAGATACACCCCTTTTTGTCTATTTTGATGACAAGTATTTCCAGACGGAGGGAGTACATGTTTATTTTTCTTTCTATTTGTTTTGGGGTAGAAAATAGTGATGAAAAACCTACATGTTTCTTTTTCTTTCCATTTGTTTGAGGGTAGAAAAGTGAAGTCTTCTGTTAATACTACTCACTATCCTCTAGTAGTTTTTTAGGGAACACTATCCCTCTAGTGGAGCCGCTGGATGTGACCCGATCTCATATAACACTTTACCTCCTTTTCATTTTTTTGTATGTTTTTTTCTAAAGAAATGCAGATTTTTCTAATAAAAAACTCAAAGTAATTGGGCAAAAAAGGCCAATTAGATATAAACATGCCACGCCCAGCTAATGTGTCGTGCCTGGGCCTTGAAGTGAGGGTGAGGCACACGTGAACTGCGATGGCTGATGGCGGCGGCGAGTATAGCAATCTCAACGACACCATCCCTCCCCACACAAGAACTGCGACGGCGGATGGCGGCGTGGAAGACGTCGTGGAGGGGAGTCATCCGCCGTTCAAAATCCGCAAGCTGGGCGCTCCGGCGGGTACGAGTTCAATTGTCGCTGAGGATCAGAGCGAGGCCATGGCTGCCAGGGACGTCAAGATCGGCGAGCGGATGGATTCCGATGGGGCCATTGAGTCGATGGCTGCCAGAGGCGGGCATGTGGATACAGAGATGACCCAATTCAAGTATGGCGAGGTTGCGGATGAGGAGCTTCACAAGGACAAGATGAACCCAGAGGAGGGGGAGGGGGAGGTCGAGATGGACCCAGGCAAATCAAGCTCCATCATCTCCGAGCAGGAGATCAAGGAGCTCTGTACGCAGATGGAGGAGATGATCGCTTTTCTGAATTACAGGATCATACCATCAGCCCCACTTATCTGCAGCAGCAGCAGCAGCAGCAATGAGACGCCGAAAGATGAAGAAGACAAGGCGCCGCAGTCCTCGGGGATCGACGGCATCTTACAGCGGCTAGCTGATATGCGGCGCGACATGTCCAAACTCAAGTCGGAACTGGCCCCTTTCTGGCACGAATACCCATATGAGAAGAAGTCGGAGCTGACTCCAGAGGAGGAGAGGGAGAAGAGGATCAAGTCCTGGCAGGAGTATCAGAAGCTGGACAACAAGGAGAAGGCCGGCAAGGAGATGGAGCTCGACGTGGACGACTTCGAGGGCTACTGTCAAGGCATGACATCCTTAGTTGAACACTTCAGATTCACGAGTAAGACTCTGTTGCTTCCTTGTAGCAAGTACCGATTAAATTCATGGTTTAGTAGGATCAATGTATACTAACTTAATTTTTGTTGACAACATTGTGCTTGCAGCCCTAGTGAGCCCCATGCACTTTACACACTACACGCCCAGACAGATCCCACTCGATCTTACTTCCAACAAAATCACCTTACAGATCTTCTCCTTCAAAATTGCCAACGTCGATTTGGACCTGCAATGGCCACTCCTGGAATGGCCACTCAAAGTGTACGGCCTCGTCGCCGCACGAGACAGTGTGGATCGCAGACGCAATTTTCTCTTCTTACGGGAAAGGGACAATTTCCAAGAGATCACCCAAGAAGTAAGCGCCTGCCGTATTCTGTTAAATTTCCTTTTTATCTCCTCCTTGTTTCATGCGTCTTACTTTGTCGATCCATTGGTTTGTTGCAATTAATTAAGCATGTGTAACGATGATGCCTGCAGAAACCCTTCTTGTGCTTGACTGGCCCATCTCGTGCAATTTTGGCTGAGGACCATGTTAGCCTTGAAGTCCAACTAAAACTTAAGGGCCCCTCGGAGTCTGAGGACACAGTGTTGATCACTAAGAGATGCCAGCACCGTCACTATCATGCCGATGATGATTTATATATTCTTACCTTGGAGAACCGTCTTTGCACAACAGAGTTAAGCCTGCAGCAACTATACCGTGAATCAGTCCAAGCAACTTTCTTGCGCGTCGGTGGCTTTGTTAAAGGCAGTACAACCCCTTTCATTCATGGAGGCCGAGTTGCTTGCTCCTCACCACATCATGGAGGTCAAGGCACTGCCCCGCCCACCCAAGTTGTGTTGCTTGATTCTCGTTATTGTAATGGTGGCAAGATGCCAATAGGCGAAGAAGATGGTTACCTTGATCTGTCAAGGCATGTTGTTTCTGTTGAATTACGAACAGTGGGTGACGATCCTGAAGAATTGGAAGAAACCTTGAATGTTTTCATAGAAGCCTACTCGGACTCTCCTCCTAAAGTTTCTGCGAAAGCTGATTTCTTGGTCAAGCCTCAGTATTGCGGCATAAGTGAACATGAATGTGTCCTTCACGGCTCTACGGTGAAGATTACCATTGCTTGGTCACCTATTCTTCAAACCAACAAGGTTATTCTGTGAGAGGGATAGATGTTCGATGGTGCTCAGGCGTGAATGTTATGAAGCATGATACCCACCGCCCTGTTATATCCATATATTTCTCTGTTTTGCCAGTAGTTGTTTGTCTGTTCATGTATTCGATCAGTTATGTAAGATGTGGACCTATTGTTGTATCGATTTGCTATGTAAGATTTCGACCATGTGCGTGTCGACTCTGTTTTATAAGTCATTTCTAGATGTGTTTCTACTTCTATTACTGCTATAACGTGCAAGTTAAGCAATTAGGAATCCGTATATGAGCTCTTTTTCGACAGAGCTGCAACAAGTCAAACCATCAATTACCATGAAAATTATTCTGTTCCATTACATCTCATTCATGTGATGTTTTCTTGCTTTTCCCTTCCAGATTCTTCAGAAATCAGAAATGTCGATGCAGATCAAAGGGAAGAAGACAAGGTGGTTACCACAAATTGCATATCTGAGAGCTCTCATTCTCCACTTTTAGTTACTTAATGCTTGGAAGCCATTGGATTTTTATAAATGAAGTTGAGCTTTTAGGAATCCGTATATGAGCTCTGTTTAGAGAGAGCCGCAACAAAGGTTAGAGCCGTGGTGTTGGATAGTACTGAGCCAACAAATGATGGTGTGCTAGGGCCAGTTTCCCTTATCTGATTTTATTTATAATCTGAATAAATAGGTAAGGACAATACATTTAATGTCAAGATATGATTTCAAACTCTAGTGTGTATTTGCACATTACCCAACCCTCTATCGATCTGATAAGGTATCCTATGCAGAGCTGAATGAGACTGGGAGGCAGCAAGCTGTTGCGGGATTGTATCTATTATCTCAAGACATCTAGAGTAGCATTTTTTACGTGGAACTTGTTTGACTTTAATGCCAAGGTTGCTCATTGGCTGTCTAAAGAAGCCAAACCAGCTGCCATATACTCATCCGATTTGAAGCGGGCAGCAGACACTGCGAGAAGAATAGCAAAAATCTGCAATTCACCCAATGTTTGTTCATTCACCTTGACTCTTTCTGTTATTCAAACATTTCAGCCATACACCACGTTGCTTCCATGTAATTTGTGCTAGGAAATTTGTTTGATATATATTAATGAGCAAATGAGCAAGCAATTTGCATTACAGGTTGTGTTTGATCCTGCACTTAGAGAAAGGCACATAGGAGATGTGCAGGACCTGGTGCTTCAAGATGCTGCGAAAGAAAGGCCAGAGGCATACAAAGCTTTTATGTCCCATAAGAGAAATCAACAAATTCTTGTAAGCATTCATATTTTCTACTTTTGAAAAAATGTTATCAGTTTATTTTTCTACTTATTTTGGGACAGAGGGAGTACTAAATTTGCGACACTTATTTTGGACGGAGCGAGTAATAACCAAAATGGAACATGTGATAATGGCATTTTCATCTCATGTTCTTACAAGACAAACTCATAATCGTACATGAACCAAAAATCCAAACACATTGAACTATAATCCACTCGCAAAACAAATAACCATATAAAACATAAAAGTATATCACTTAGGTTATGTAGCACGGGTGTGCTAACTTAATCCTGTTTGTCCTGTGAGATTTTATCGGGGTGAACCGAAACAACCGAGCACAAAATTATATACATGCCATATATGTATATATAAAGAAGACGGTCTATGCATGTCCCCGGCTACTTGGGTCGACGCCTTCTTTCTATCGCTATGATTTCATCTGTATCTTTTGTTTCGTACAACGATGGCTTCCTTTGGACCTGGAGGCGGCTGCAGAAACATGCTGCTTTTCATTAGCCGGAGGAACCCGTCAAATATTAACCAGAATAACTTCATTTCATTTTTTTTCAAATCCTGTATTCTCATGAGCCTTAAGGCCAACATATCCAGCAGCAACCTAACCTGAAAAGTCTGCAAGATATCTTGCAGTTCTGCGGTGATCTCATAGAAAACGGGTCGTGTATGGGGGTTCTCACCCCAACACCGTTGAATCAACTTAGACAATCTCGGATGCACGCTCGAGGGAATCACCAAGCGAATTCCCTGACAAACAAGGAGCAATGCTCACTTTTCATACTTGCACGTCCACTATCGACAGCTGATGAACAACACCGAGACTGTAATTTAACTTCGTTGGCATCAAATGTCGTACCTGCCTTACTGACAGTGCCGCTTGCAATGGTGTCAGGTTTTCGTATGGGACCTGTATAGCAGGACCAAGAAGGGTTATTACCTTTAATCAAAGTACTGATGTTCGATGAACACCAAACACCAACGTTTTACCTTTGAAGTGACCAACTCCCATAGAACAATAGCAAAGCTGAAGACATCTGCCTTGTGGTCATAAGACTTATGGTTTATCACCTGGCATGACAAAAAATTCTAATAAGTACATCATGTAGGCACAATGCCTCGGTTCCATACAACATGTGTTCTAAGCTCTGACGAAAGTGAGAGCATAGATAGTACACAGAAATATGCACTTCTTCATAAACTTGCTGTGAAAATGGGGATGACTAATAAATAGCGAAGGAAAACAGGACAGGCTATTCGTTACCAAGTAATAGCACATAGTTTCCGCACGAGGTTCAGGGATTTAGTCTTGCTATATGTGTGTTGCAACAACAGAAGAGTGGTTGAGCAAATATAGGATATTGGATATTTTCTAGGAAGGGGAAAGGATGCTAAAGGACAATGAACAAACCGATAACACACCTCAGGTGCTATCCATCTATAGGTGCCATTTTCGGAAGTCATATCTCCCTCTTGCGAGACACCAAAATCTGCAATCTTCACGACCTATTTTGAAAGAACCACAACCAATTATCATTTTTTTTATCTTGACATGAAAAGTACATGGCTTTATAACAGTATGCACACTTGACCCTAAAAGAACAATATGCATACTTGAGCATCACCAAGTAATAAATTGGCAGACTTCAAATCTCTATGGATGATGTTATTCTGGTGCAAATAATCCATCCCTTTCGAGATGCCAATAGCAATCCTAAGAATCAACGAAAGCTCCAAGGTATTTTTTTGCTTGTGAAGGAAGTCATACAGATTACCTCCAGCCATGTACTCTGAAGCAATCACACACAATAAAAAGAGCAAAATATCAGTTAACAGAAAATTACAAACTGCTTCATAATAACTAAATAAATGAACTCTAGACAGACTTCTTTTTAAGTGGGAACCAGACAGAGGCCTCCGATTTTCACTATCAGAAACCTGAGAAGTAAAAGTTTGTACAAACAAACAGATAATACTCCCTCCGTCTCAAAATTATTGTCTTAGATTTGTCTAGATATGGATGTAGGGACGGAGGGAGTAAAACATAAGCAGCTGATCAGTGCAGGGATCCGCCCCAGCAGCGATCTACATACACACACAAGACGAAAACATAGAATGAATGCAGAGAACGAGAGTGAACAAATTATAAGCAAGCTTCAGGTAGTGAGCTTGTCCAGCAGCAGATCTTCTTTGTGCCCATATGTAAATGGTGTAGAACTTTCATATTAAATTCCAAAATGCAACTTTATGTAATTATGGAGACAAATATTAATATCTCATATATGAAGTAGTAGCTACCAAATGATAGGCATGATAGGCTGACTGAAGGATGGGCGGAGACATGTCGATATGATAGAAACAGAGCAACAGGATTCCTCTAATCAGACATATCTTGCATTCCTGTCTGACTTGTACTATGTTCCAGCACGGTGTAGATATTCTTGTCTTACTTATCTGCTCTTCAAGTCCCTACCAAAATGCGTAGAAGACGGGAGTTATCCCCCGTCTTTCGAGCTCAGCTTTTCTTTCTTTTTTTATCTCTAAATCAAGCTTATCAAATGTGTTATCAATAGCTATTTAAGCGCGACCTCCAATTTTTAGTCACCAATGCTATTCATGGTGTAACTGTGCCCATGGATAACAGTACTTTCATGTGAGTCTGCAACAAGGATATTGTTTGCTATCCATACTATAACAAGCAATATTAGTGTCTGACCTGTTACAATGAGATACCATCGATGCTTTGTGCATGCCCCATAAAAGCGAATGACATTTTCATGATTAACACTCCTGGACATGATTATATTGTGTTAGCATCTTCTGGAACTAAGTCGTTTATGCGTCGCAGAAATAAAAAAACATACCTTAAAATCATTATTTGTTGCAAAAACTCCACTTTTGAATCATCATTAGCATGTCCAGTTCTAAGGTACTTCATTGCAACATCCACACCAAGGTAAGTTCCTCGATATCTGCAAAATAAAAAAAATACTGGTTACTGAGTTGTCCTAAAGTTTCCACAAATCATAATACAGATGATTTCACTATGTTTGTTGGCAGTGTCCCTTGTGAACCTATTTCACTGTGAAAACATGCTAGAAAAGGGCATGAAATCCCCACTAGCAGAGTATAGCAGTTAAGTGGTGTCTGTCATTCTAAATAGTTAATTCATGTTACTCTTTCCTCTATTTACTAAGCAAGTGCTATGTAGTTCTTACAAGTCACCAGAAGATTTAGATGCGATCCTTTCCTCAATCTGCAACAGATCCCAGTCGAATTCAGAATCTCCAATCTTTTCTTGCAGCTCTAGTATTCTCTCCGAGGCTGAAGTTGTTAGATTACATAATGAGGGCTGCGTACCACAAGGAAGTTAAAGTTGTTAGGAAAAGGTTAGACACAACTTGTTAATTCTTGCAATGCTTGCTGCATGCATTTACAGCACAACTGCATTTGCATACTTAGAAAAGTTGAATTACCAGCACCTATGTATAACTGACCAGGCAGATACCTAAGAATTTTAAATATTCACGTAAGTAATGTAAGTATGTAACTAAAAAAGAAGAGAAAGCTTACATTACGTTTCGCTGTCTCCTTGAGCTGCTGCAGCAAACCATCTGTCTCCTGCATATAGCGTCAGGTGATATTTTACTCAAAAAAATCTTTGGAAGTAACAATGTGTAATATAACCTACAGATGCTCCACTACTCATAAGAATCTACAGAGCACATTGAGAACTCGGTTACTCCGTCTTACCTAGGCATGCACTCCAAATTCATTGGCTAATGTCAAAATACAGCTCTATGTTCTATGACCACGTTATAAGCTAAATAGCTATCAACTAAGATGGTGCCCACGATTTTTTATTTCATTGACAATAACTAGGGGAACCACATAAACTCATAAGTAACTGGAACTACATAAATACGTCCACTTTTGAGTTATCGTTAAGATGTCGCACGTGTATAGATGTGCTCCAGTATAACCATGCTTTAAGTTTACCTCTGTATGCCAGCCATCAACAACAAATATGCCCAAACACAATCCATCTGTTGTTCAGAACACGTGAGCTTCACAAATGTTCAATCCAAGATCGCATACCAATGTAGATAGCTACAAAACAATAACTCAAAATTTTGTAGAAGTTGATACAAGTAGTATGACACGGCCGATGGACCGATACTCCTATGTCTTTACCTGACAAAGGAGCTTTGGCTTGTCATTAGAAGAAAAAATAATTTCATGAAGAAGGTCAATTTCTGTATCCCTCCTGTGGAAATTTAAATGGCAACTGAGGATCAAAGTTCATTGCTGAGGCAGGTTTATGAAAAGGTAGCCCGAAATACGCCACTTGCCAAACTACTATGAAATACGCCAATGCCAAACTGCACGAAGATAGCCCACCACCACGCTCTCCTAGATAGTCGTATGGTTCAACTTCAATATATCATTCCAGATTGCAAATGAAAACATGCTATGCTAAAATCTTTCTATCAAGTTATGAGAACCACTGGCACTTCCACATGGTTGTTTTTTCTTAATAAAAATGAGCTGCAACGCAGGCCAACAGAAAAGTTATCAGCATGTTTTGGTCAAGTCATCCCGGATTTACAAATCAAAATATTTGAAAGAAGACCAACTTTTTTTTGTGTGTGCCAAAATGATCAAACAACTTTCCTCTAAAACAGATGATCAAGTGGCATGACCGGTACTACTTGCTCCCTCCCGAGATCCAATCTCCCTCCCGGGTCACTCCTTCTCTGAGCGGCTCCGGAGGCACCCCCGCACTAGAACTTCCCCTACCCGATCTTGGCTCCTCCGGCCGCCGCTGCTGCCGGCAGTGACGGCAGTGGCGGCGCCCATCCCGTCGAAGACGGAAGGCTGGAGAGGCACTGCGCAGTGGTGCTCTACGGGCGAAGGTGGGGCACTGGCTGGGAGTGCAGGGAGGCGCGACTGTTATGGCCACGGCCTAAGGTCTTTCGGCAGAGTGGCATCATGGAGGTGCTGATGTGACGCCCGCGGACGTGTCACTCCGATCTGATCTGGGCCAACGCGGACGTGCGGGGCTGCCTTCTTCTCGACGGCCAATCCGTCAGGGAGTTGACCGGCAGCGTGGGGGCCTGCTGGTCTAGTGTCTAAAGGTGATTTGGACCTGCTGTTCTTCGAGTGCCAAGTCGTTGATCTGCTTCATGTCGGCCTCCCCGGTCCGGACGCCGATGAGTTCCCCTCGAAGATTTCCGCTGATTGGTGCATGGCGCCACTGGATATCTAGATCAGATTCGATCCGGTCATGCGCGCCCTTTATCTTCGGCCAGTGAGGCTTCATGAGGGGGTGACGCGAAGCTTCGCGTTCTTATTGGTGCTATGGGACATGTCTAAATATAGATTTCTATGATATTGATAGAGGTGGAGAAAGTCATGACGGTTGCGATCAGAGGTTTGAAATGGCAGAGAGGTGTTTTGGTTGCGACGAAGACCGGTGGCACATGTTCTTCCTGCGTGTCAGGTGTCTGGTGACTTGCAGATGCAGCCTTGGCAAAAGGGGGTGCCATTATCTATGGTGGTGGTTAGAGTGCTGCTGTTGCGAGTTTCAATCACCATGACAGGATCTTTGCTTTCTTTTGCTCTCTATTCTTTTTTTGCTGTGTGCATCCCTGATGTGTTCGGACATCTTGTTGGTGCATGCAGAGATTCGAATGTTCGCGATATTAATATATTCCCCTTGTCGGAAAAAAAGATGATCAAGTGTAAACCAGAGGCGTTGGAGAGTCGCCGGGTGGGTGGGGTGAACCTATACGTACCTCAAATCGGAAGCCGGAGAGCCTCCACAGTTACCGTCTTCATTCGGAGCAGAATGAATGGATGTTCCAGTTTAATGGATGGATGGATGGATAAATGGATTACCCGTAGGAATCGTGCGTGGAAGACGGGGCGGTTGTCGGGGTCGGCGCACGCGGCGAGGATCCGGCGGTGCAGCAGCACGTCCGCGACCTTGTTCACGTCGAGGTCGATGTGGTAGCTGGACGGGAGGCGGTCGTAGTGGTCCTCGAGCACGCGGTCCAAGAAGGGGTCCGAGAGCGCCTCCTGGTTGCCGACGGCCCGGAGGCGGTCGTAGACCTCCCTCCTCACGCCGGACAGCTGCACCGCGCGCGCGCCGCTGCCGCCGCCGTGGCCGGCGGCCGCGGGGGGCGGCCAGCAGCTCTCGCCCGCGCCGTCGCTGTCCGCCATCCGCCCGCGCGTGTGCGTGTGCCAACGCTGCGGCCATCGCGGCGCGCTTTATGGGAATGGGAGTGGGGAGAGCGAGGGACGGTGACGACGACGTACTGCCGGCGCATTGGACTGGGCTGGCGAATCCGAGGGGGCTCTCTTGGCGGTTGCGGCCGGCCAGAATTTTCTAGATGGCGGCGCCGGCTGCGTATTTGCAGTGGCGCGCGCGAGCAAGGGGCAGTCCCGTACCTTGCCCTCGTGTATCTCTCCGCGACGGCGCACGCCCAGCCCACCCGCCGGCCACGACGAGCCGAGCCCGAACCCAGAAATGGCGAAAAAAGACAGTTATTTATTCAAAACCACCACACTTGGCTAGGGTGCCACATTGAAGACAGGGCACACTAAACCATAAAAAATGTGTCTAATGTGTAACGCGGAGCATTGATGTTTTAGTTTGGCACGAAAACAGTGAAATCCACGGTGGTGGCCCGCCGACGAGATGACGTGATGTGCTTATGTGGACAATATGCTGACTTGAAGGGGGTCCCACCTATCAATGACTAATGTGTTTATTTTTTTCACCTTTTCTTTTTATTTCTTTTTTTCCTCTATGCGCATTTAACCGAACACATTGAGAGCGAGCGCTGGACACGGACATCACCGGCGCTGCCACGGCAGAGGACATGTGCAGCAGTAACGCCTAGCCAGCACCTCTACGGGCTTCTGCCGGCGAGCACCTCCGGGAGACCAGCTCACGTCTATGGGCCGCGTCGTGGAAGTGGCCGCTCGTCAGAGGTGGACGCGGACATGGCCATGTGGGAACTCGTGGGAGCACAACGTGCAGCCCTGCGTGGCGTGCAAGGCGAGGCGCCACAAATCCTGACTTTGCCGTCAATGGCGGCCGGTCGGGAACGGAGGGATGAGGCACGGACGCAGCGAGCGGGAGCAGCGCCGGCAGCAGGACGTGCGAGCTTGCTCCGTGCCCGCTAGAGCCGGAGCAGAGCGCGCCATCCGAGGACGGGAAGCTCAACCTCGCCACGGAAGCCGCAGACTCAGCGGCGCTAGAGCCGAAAGTAGATCCGACCTCCAACGAGGCCTGCGTCATCGGAGCCTCAGACTAGTCTCCGGCCATAGGCTCTGAACCACATGTATCAGGACCCATCGAATCTGACTGGGCGTCGATCCTGGAGTTCAGCTCCGCGGACATCTTCCAACACTCACCCTTGGGCGATGTGTTGAACTCATTAAAGTCCCTCTCCTTGTCAGGAGATTCTTGGCCGAACTATGTCCGGCTTGAGTGGGAAGCGAACGACGAAGAGCTTCGTTGCCCACCCACCACCCACTTGATAGCCACTGTCGACGATTTGACCGACATGCTTGATTTCGACTCCGGGGACATCGACAGTATGGACGACGATGCCGGAGAAGAACAGGAACCACCGCCCATAGGGCGCTGGACAACCACCTAACCATACGATATATACATGGTGGATACACCCAAAGAAGACAATGGCAAGAATAAAAAGGATCCAGTTAAGGATAAGCCTCCTGAGAAGCAGCCAAAGTGCCGACGTCAGCGGCGCCGCTCTAAATCACCCCATGCTAAAAATAGCGATACCGGCACCAGAGACAATAGCACTCCGGACGATGCCGAAGACAACGAAGACCCCGCCAAGCCAAGTTTCTAACAGGCTGAACGGGAAGACGGGCGAGCCAACCCTGATGAACAGGCCGTGAACGACGACTCGGAGGACAGCAATTACATGTCTCCCTCCGAGGACGAGGTGAGCCTCGGCGACAAAGAATTTATCGTGCCGGAGGATCCCGTCGAGCAAGAGCGTGTTAAGCGCCGGCTATTAGCCACTGCAAAGAGCCTAAAGAAGAAGCATCAACAGCTTCAAGCTGACCAAGATTTGCTCATTGATAGATGGACTAAGGTCCTGGCAGCCGAGGAATATGGACTCGAATGCCCAGCCAAAAGTTACCCGTGGTGCAAATTGCTACCTCAATTCGATGACGAGGCGCGGGAGCCCGTACTACTAGCGCATAATGCGGTTGGCTTACCTCCGCGTGGCCGAGATAAAGCGGTAATTTCAGCCTGAATATCAGCCCGCATTGCCTCGACGAACAAACAGAAACAAAACAGCTCGGGGAAACACGCATGACCTGCGGTACCACTTGGAGAACAGAGCAGGACAAACCAAATCGATCTATGGATCGCGGGGGTGCGCCCCAACGTGCAACAACGGACACCACACCGGATATGACAAATACACACCTGTCCGGGCCGACCACCGCAGACCGGCTCTATCCGGGCTGCGTCCCGACATAGCCCGACATAGAGGTACCGCACACCCCCTATGCTTCACTGATGAAGTAATGGAACATGAATTCCCAGAAGGGTTTAAACCCGTAAACATTGAATCATACGATGGGACAACAGATCCCGCGGTATGGATCGAGGGCTTCCTTCTCCATATACATATGGCCCGTGGTGATGATCTCCATGCCATCAAGTATCTCCCGCTAAAACTCAAGGGACCAGCTCCGCACTGGTTGAACAGTCTGCCCGAAAACTCCATTGGCAGTTGGGATAACCTGGAAGATGTATTCCTTGACAACTTCCAGGGCACTTATGTCCGACCTCCGGATGCCGATGACTTAAGTCATATAATCCAACAGCCCGGAGAGTCAGCCAGGAAATTCTGGACTCGGTTCTTAACTAAAAAGAACCAGATCATTGATTGTCCGGATGCCGAAGCCCTAGCGGCCTTTAAGCATAACATCTGTGACGAGTGGCTTGCCCGACACCTCGGCCAAGAGAAGCTGAAGTCCATGGCAGCCCTTACGACGCTCATGACCCGCTTTTGTGCGGGCGAGGATAGCTGGCTAGCTCGTAGCAACAGCACCTCTAGTAAACCTGGTACTTCCGAAGCCACAGATAGCAATGGCAAGCCCCGACGTAACAGACACAAGCATCGAAATAATGGCGATCACGCCGAAGACACGGTCGTCAATGCCGGATTCAGTGGCTCCAAGTCCGGTCAGCGGAAAAAGCCATTTAAGAGAAATAATTTGGGGTCGTCCAGTCTGGACCGCATTCTCGATCGTCCATGTCAAATCCACGACACCCCCAATAAACCAGCCAATCATACCAACAGAGACTGTTAGGTATTCAAACAGGCCGGCAAGTTAAACACCAAAAATAAGGAAAAGGGATCGCAAAGCGATGACGACGAGGAACCCCGGCCAGCGAACACAGGGGGACAGAAGAAGTTTCCTCCCCAAGTCAAAATGATAAACATGATATATGCCACCCATATCCCCAAAAGGGAGCGGAAGCGCGCACTAGGGACGTCTACGCGATGGAGCCAGTCGCCCCAAAGTTCAACCCATGGTCCTCCTGTCCGATCACCTTCGATCAGAGGGACCATTCGACCAGTATCCGTCATGGCGGTTCAGCCGCACTGGTCCTTGACCCCATTATTGATGGATTCCACCTCACACAAGTCCTCATGGACGGTGGCAGCAGCCTGAACCTGCTCTGCAGCCCTTGCAGTAGAAGTACGGAGCAGTCTTCTTAGGCAGACCCTTAATTCGGAAATAAAGCCCCGGGACACCGTCAAGCGAGTCTGAACTACTCTGCAGCAGGACCGTACGGCTCGTCCAGAGCCCACCTTGCAATTCGGCCTCCGTCCTAGTCCCAATCAAGCGGTGAAATTCGTGCCGCATGTACATAATTACGCACTTAAAATACCATGGGCATAGATGGAGGCACAATTAGACTGCGGTCCACAACGCGGCTCAACCGCCCCTGGATCCGCATACCTTCACTTTTTCTTTTCCTTTCAGGTTTTTCTCTTCTCACTACAAAAAAAGACACATCCGTGTCATTTTGGCCGAACGATTTTTTTCTATCATACTTATGACACTTCTACGACGATAATTGTGAGAAAACTCGGTATCATCATAGATGTGGTGGGCTCCTACTTCTATGACAAAAAATCATGACAGAAAATGGGCTTTTTGTCCTGGGCGGGCTGGAGATGCAGCTGCATGACATTATTTGGGCCGCCCATGATGGAAAAAACCGTGGTAGAAGCGAGGGCGAGGAAAATTTTGGGGAGTTCCTGGTTACGGTGGGTGGTCGGGGGCCGAGCGATGCACGTTTCTCCCGTACACGTATGCGCATGTGTGCGAGGCGTTGGCTATAAATGAATCCGAGCGAGGCGTTGGGCTCTAACTGAACCCGAGCGATTGCACTGCAGGCTACGCGTTACTGAACCCGAGCGATCGATCGATGGCTGTTAATTGAACCCGATCGAGCGATTCCTTCATTACTGCTGCTAACTGAAGCCGATCGATGCTGCCTCTGGATGAACAGTGAGTGTTGCGCGCGGGGTGGGGGTGGGGGGGTGTTGGATGAACAGTGAGCGCTGGGGGTGGATGAACAGGACCCCGTTGCGTTGCCTCTAGATGAACAGGACCCCGATCGATCGAGCCGGTTGGGGCTGGATGAACAGGACCTCATGGAGGGCTGGATGAACAAGATGACCCCGTGGAGGGCTGGATTAACAGTAGACTATGGAGGGGCGGATGAACAGTAGCCCGTGGAGGGGTGGTTGAACAGGAGCCCGTGGAGAAGGGTGGTTGAACAGTAGCCGGTGGAGTAGCGCGCGGTGGAGGCTGGATAAACAGGAGCCCGTGGATGAACAGTCACAGGTGGAGGCTGGAGAAGGTCGGCGGTGGATGAACAGTAGCTCGTGGAGGCTGGAGGAGGTCGACGGTAGAGATGAATAGTATCATGTGGAGTCCTGTTTTGCGGTACGCCACACCCCTCCCGATGAACAGGACCCCTGTTTCGACCGTAACGCTCCAACACAAGTCCGTTTCGTCCGTTTTGCGGTACGCCACACCCCTCCCGATCAACAGGACCCCTGTTTCGACTGTACGAGGTTCGCTTCCTCTGTTTTGCGGTACGCCGGAACCCTCAGCAGGATCCCGTTTTGAACATTGCCGGTCGAACACAAGGTCATTTCCTCCGTTCTGCGATACGCCAGGCCTCGTTTACATCGCCTGTTCCGTCCAAGCCCTCCCGATGAACACGACGACACATTCCGTTCCGACCCAGCCGGTTGGCTCCCCATGAACACGACGACGACACTGTTTCTCCGTTCCGACCCAGTCATGTACACGAGCCCTGGCCGTATGTATGCGCGAGTAGGTGTTCGAGACCCCGCCCGTATGTACACATACGTGGCCGTATTTTCTTTCTTGCACACTAGTCGCTGTACGTACATGTACATGCTACGTGCATGCCTCTACTACGACATGTGCGCGCCTCTACATCCACCAGTATGTACGTACACGTTTGCGACCAGAATGACAACGCTACCTACGCTTCGACCAGGTGGGTCCCGACTGTCAGGCACTTCCTTGCGTGCGAAGACGTAGCTGGTGGGTCCCAGGAGTCAGGGGGCGAATCATTTTTTTCGGACGCACTTCCTTGCGTGCGACGATGTAGCTGGTGGGTCCCAGCAGTCAGGGGGGAAACGTTTTTTTCGCGAAATACAGTGGCCCGTCCGGTGGGTCCCTGCTATCAGGTGGAGGTATCATTATTTTCCACGTAATAAGGAGGCACTTCCTTGCTGCAGCCGTGGACCCAGCTATCAGCCTCTCCACGTACAGTCCACGTCCGATGGAAGTTGTTCCTTGACCACGTTGACCACGCCGCACCGAGAGCACCATGGCGGTGGACAACGGCGAGGCCTAGGAAGGGGACGACGCAGAGCTGGGGAAGACGCGGTAGTGGATGCCCACGCGGAGAGGAGTACGAGGGTTCACTGGTTCGGCTACGGTGTGAGGCTTCCGTCGGCGCAGAATAACAGGGGGTGTGGGTGAGTAGAGGGATGGCCTGGCCAGCGGTGGGAGTAGTATGGGGGCGGTGAGGCCTTCGCGACAACACAGCCGGCCACGGGAGGCAGGAACACGCAGCACGACCGGCGTTGCTTTGGGCGGCTGGAGCAAGAAGACCAGAGGTTGAAGAAGCACTATGGCCATTGGATGGACATCATACGGTCACTGGAGTATTGACTAAGTTGACAAAGCCCTCCATCCCCGTCAACTTAGTAGGCCCACAAGTCAGCCACCCACTATGGTGGGGCCTAGCTAGCAAGGGGGTATTCATTTTGTTTGTGCATAATAAGGAGACACTTCCTTGCGTGCGAAGATATAGCTGGTGGGTCCGACCTGTCAGCGGGGGGAACGTTTTTTTCGTGAAATACGATGGCCTGTCCGGTGGGTCCCAGCATTCAGGGGGAACATTTTTTTTTGTGAAATACGGTGGCCCGTCCAGTGGGTCCCAGCAGTCAGGGGGGAAACGTTTTTTTTCACAAAATACGACGGCCCGTCCGGTGTGTCCCTGCTGTCAGGTGGAGGAATAATTATTTTTCTCGTAATAAGGAGGCACTTCCTTGCAGCTACCGTGGACCCAGCTATCAGCCTCTCCACGTACAGTACTTTTCCGATGGAAGTCGGTCATTGACCACATTGACCACGCCGCGCCGAGAGCACCACGGCGGTGGATGACGGCGAGGCCTAGGAAGGGGACGACGCGGAGCCAGGGAAGATGCGGCAGTGGATGCCCACGCGGAGAGGAGTACGAGAGTTCACTGGTTCGGCTGCGGTGTGAGGCTGCCGTCACCGCAGAATAACAGGGGGTGTGGGTGAGTGGAGGAATGGCCTGGCCAGCAGTGGGAGTAGTATGGGGGTGATGAGGCCTCCGCGGCAGCACAGCCGGCCACGGGAGGCAGGTGTAGGCGACACGACCGATGCTGCTTTGGGCGGCTGGAGCAAGAAGACCAGAGGTTGAAGAAGCACTACGGCCGTTGGATGGACATCGTACGGTCACTGAAACTAGAATCATTTATATTGACTAAGTTGACAAAGCCCTTGGTACGTGCCAAATTAGTAGGCCCATAGGTCAGCCTCCGAAACGGTGCGTCCCAGATATCAGGGGGAGGAATCATTTTTTGGGCGGCCGAAGCTAAGAATATCCGAGATTGAAGAAGAAGCACAACATCTGTTGGATAGACATCCAACGGCCACTGCTGCTAGAACCGTGCATTGACTATAATAAGTTGACAAAGCCTTGCATATGCATCAACTTATTTTTTTTAGAGGACGCGTCAACTTAGTAGGCCCACAAGTGTGTGGCAGAGAACTTATAGCCCATTTGTGATTTGTAAGAATGTACAGCCCATTTTTGAATTCTAATGAAATTTACTACAACCCATTTACAGTTTGTTAAAAGTACAACCCATTTTCTAGGTAGGCCAACGATTAATAATTTCAACCAACCATTGAAGACAAAATTCAATAAAATTCCCACATTTTGATGGGATCCGAAATATTTTTATCCCGAAATTTCTAGTCAGATTAAATACAATTTCAATATAAAGTTATATTACGTAAAAATCTAACTAAATATTGTGCTCGCAACAATTAATGATATTAACATTTTCAATATCCAAAAATAATATTTTATAAAGTAATTACATGTTTGGTGAATTTTTTTATAGTTACTGCCCAGTTTTTATAATTATATCCCATTTATTATTTCTTAAAGCACATTTTCTTCTTAAGCCTAATGCATCCCTCCTAGGAAAGTTTTGCAGCCCAGCGGGGCGGAGAATAACAACTTGACCTTGCCTGGGTATTCCTAAAAAAAGTATAGCCGTGCTAGCCATTTTCAGCTTGAAAAAAATTTAATATCTAGGCTGAATATCTGGACTGGGCTAGACGGGCCACAACCCGCCTAGTTAATACCTGCAGCGATGTTTTCGTTGTTGTTCAGAGGAGAAAAATTAATATCTGGGTTAAACATCAAAAAACTCTGCAGTGCTCACACCTCAAAGACACAAATACTGCTCGAGCTGCTTGGTCCCAGCTGTCGGCCGCTTCTTGTGCAGTTCTCTCGTTTATTGACTACATAGGTTGACAATGGTGTGGGATCATGATGTCAGGAAACCAGGAGGAAGCAAAAAAAATATTGTTTTTATATAATAAGGAGGCACTTGCGTACGTGAGGCTATGGCCCTGGTGGGTTCCCATTGTCAAACAGTCAGCGCCGCCCGTCCCGCTTCCCGGTGCAGGCGATTGCTCCGCCTTCAAACGACACAAGTGTCGTCCGTCCGTCCATCTGCCGCCGACATTAATGATACACAGTTGCCGAGACGGCTACTCTAGCACCACACGTCCATCCCTCCGCCGCCCACCATTGCTATATAAACTGTTGCGCCGACCATAGCCGCAGTCATCTGCATATGTTCCCTTTCTCTTGTCCACACCACTACTTCCCACATGGCTTCCTCGCGCTCCAGCGCTCTTCGGGACGGGCGAAGACGGACCACAAGAAGATGGCAGCCATTGCTGCCGACCGGCTGGCCGGCAGGCAGCCGGAGGACGATGACGTCCCAATGGAGAACATGGTAGTCGACGATCCGGCGCCAACCCCTTCCTCTGCGCCATCCTCGCCGGTGCATTGCACCATGACCATCGGCGAGGCCCGTGCCCAATATATGGACATGGTGAGGCAGATGCGTGAGGTGCAGTTACGGGAGGCGCAGGCCGACGCTGCCTACAACCACCACCTCCTCCAGGAGAACCTGCAGGCGGAGGAGCAGATCACCGTGGAGCGGGCGGAGCAGGAGGCGCCGCTCGACTTGTACCGCTCCACCCGCGAGGGCCGCCTCGAGCACTGGCGGTACCGCATGCGAGTGGCGGAGGCTGCGGCTGCCTACAAAGAGGGCGATGAAGCGGGTGAGGCGCTGTTTGGCGAGACCGAGGATGAGGCAAAGGACGATGCCGGCTCCGACGAGTCCCCGCTCCGCTGGCGTTGACGAGGCCCTGCTCCACCGAGGCCCCGCGACGCCAACAATGAGGCAGAGGACACCGCCGGCTCCGCCGAGGTCCTGCCCGCAACAACGAGGCAAAGGACATCGCCGACTCAGCCGAGGCCCCACCCTGCCGGCAACAAGGGGGAGGATTTCCACCGCACCGCTGAGGCGCCGCCCGCCAGCAACGAGATAGAGGACATCACCGGCTCCGCCGAGGCCCCGCCCCGCTGCCAATGAGGCCGCGCCACGCAGAAAACGAGGAAGAGTAGAACACGGTAGGTCGCCGCCGCTCGGGTCCAAGTAAGGCCATTGCTGCTACCCTCCGGTTGAAGCCAAGCTAGGCGGGTTGACCATTGACGGCCGGTTAGCTTCTTGGCGGCGACGTGGAGTCAGAGAGCTGTGTTGGAGAAGAACGCTACTTCTACTTAACTGCTGGTGCAGTTGGCTGACTGACACGTGGGCCCAACAGGCCACATGTCAGTTACGCGACTGCACCTGCAGTTAAGTCACTGAATCTTTTGTTCGGCTCAGCGGGACATAGGTGGGTAGCTTCAGTTAATTAATTATACCTCCAGCGCACCCCTTTTTAGTTGAAGAATGTATGAAATGTAATGAAATCCAGCATGTTTATACGAAATCCGACCGTGTATGAATGAATTTATTTTGATTAGTTCGAATTCCTGTATCACTGGCATTGGATGAACATGCAAAACAATATGTAGTAGCATTATTCCCATGGTGATCACCTCGTTTGCAGCAGTTTCACATGTACTCCCTCCGGCCCTTTCTAGTCTGCATACAAGTTTTGTCTACAATCAAAGTATCTCTACTTTGACCAATCTTATAGAAAAATGTATGCACTTTCACAATGTGCGAAGTAAAAAGGAACAGAAGGAGTACAAAGAGTTTGAGCAGCTTTTTCGCGTTTCTGTACATTGCAATCAAACACACATGGCTGGCAATTCGTAGAGAACATTCAAAACAATCGATGATTATGCATCTCAGCAACTCACCTAACAGAGGCAATATTTACTTCACAACTAAAGAATAAAGAAAAAATTGATCGACGCTGCTAACAGTAAAGGGCGTCCCATTCGAAAATATAAAACACATGTCTTCTTGCTAAAATCAATGAGCAAAATTTGACAAGGTTGTCCCATTCCAAAATATCAAATGCCTACGATTGTGGAATGGGCAGGGTTTGCCATCAGTTCGGACATTGACATGGCACCTCGTGCTAAATAAACCAGTTGTTCTTTTTGTGCAGTTCCACCAAATCAACCAAATTCGCGCGTAGCTTGTATGATTTTGCCCTTATATGTTGCAACGCCTTGAACTTATCGACACCTCCTTTCTTGTGGTGGAAATGAATGATTTGATGTATTCATGAACATTTTGTGCAGTTCCCATTGATATCAAGCTGAGCACCCCTGTTTGCACAAATACAAAAAAAGTGATTAGTATAAAGCAAACTATACTATGAATTGACAGTTTAAATAGGCACCTACATGGTCCATGTAGAGCACACTTTTAGAAAAATGAAACTCACCAGAAAGAATCCTAGAACAACATTGTACTCACGTATCACAACAAAAAAATGGAGATTTGTCAGTCCTTCTGAGCTGAAGTTAGTTTGGTCTTGTGGCGAGTAATGTAACCATCCTTCAACTGCTCCTTCTGATGAGAAGATAGACAGGGCTTCTTCATCCTGGCATAATCGGAACTAGTCACTTCACATACTCCATATTCTTCTTCAGAGGAAGATGATCCTGTTGTGCAAAGACAAGAGGACAACTAAATGCTAGCATCCCTGTTTGCTCGAAAAAAAGGAAAGGAAATATTTAAAACAACACAGATGAAGCACTTCTCAAGGACAATACCACTTTTTCATGACAGTATATAAACAGTAGCACAACACCAATAGAGATGACAAAGCTCAATCATATGGATGAAATCAGTGGGCGAGTACCAACCTTTGTCAGGAGGCTTATTATGTAGATCATACAGATCAAGCACTTCTCCGGAACCATCTGTTGCTATCTACTGTGGTGGCCATGCTTACTATATACTCCTCGATTAGTTTAATGTTTCCAACATCTTCTTGTGCAGTTCCACTAAAATATATGGTATCTTCAAAGAAGGTCCCTGTTTGCACAAGTAGAGATAATTAAGTATTACATTAAGAGTGGCATCAAATCAGTGGCAAAACAATTGCTCGTTCCAGCCATAGCAATAAATAAAGATGCAAAACTATATCATTACTTGTGTCATCACAGTTGCAGTGCTTCATTACAGCACCGGGAGTTGATTTTTGTTTTTCTTCCTCTTGTTCTTCCCCTTCATCACTTGGTTCAATAACAGACAAGCTTCGCCTTCAATGTAAGATTTGGCATGTCAATTAGGGAGCACAAGTATAGCACTAAACAATGACATTAATTTTCTGATGAAAGTGGCAAAATACAGGTCAACAGTTGTGAAATATCCTTATCTTACCTCAATGGGATATTACGATGCACATACAGATTGGAAGTCTTGTCTCCATTTGTGTTGTTCACTAAAATCAAGCAACATTACCGTACAAGTGGCACAACATATGAAAGCACACTCCAGAATCATGTGAAAGAAGGCTAGTACTGACCTCTCATGATGCGGAATTCAAACAACTCACAAGAAGAGGAATCTGAACCAAATTTGCCAACACGGATAGGAAGTAAGATCTCCTCTTGTGCAGTTCCACTAAGATCAAGCAATCAAGCAACGTTGTCGGTGTGAAATTTTGGTTGAACTGCACAAAACACTCATAAAACAAAAGTGTTTTGTGCAGTGCAACAAAAGGTCACAATGGCAACGAGCTGAAGTAGATAACCCTATTTACACAGAGGTGCAAAGGAAACAACTAGTGGTCAATAACGGTGGATGACACAGAAGCCAACAAAAAGAAGCATCTACCTTATCTAAATGGGAAAGAAAGCAAGACAGTAGCATTTCTCAAACGGTGGCATTGATTAATATTAACATAGAGATTATATTAACAATAAAATTCGTTAAACCGTGGCATTTCTCAAACGGTGGCATTATTAGAGGGTGTTTGTTTACAAGGACATTTTGGTGTAGGGACTAAAAAAACTCCGTGTCAGTCCCATCTAAACCAAACAGGAGGGACTTGTAGGGACTAAAAGTGGGCATTTGGGACTAAAGAAAGAAGACCCCGAGGGAGTCTTTTTGGGACTTTTTCCAACAGTTACCCCTGCCACGCATCGCACCTTGTCTCTATTAGTTCATTACTAGGGGTAACATGGTCTTTTAGCATGTCATTTAATAACCTCTAGTCCATGTTTAGTCACTGGAACCAAGCAGGTAGGGACTAGGGAGTTTTTAACCAAACATGGCCTTAGATTAACAACAACTAAAGAGTTGCACGGGACAGTGGACGCACCAGCACCATGTGCATCTACCGATGTACTGTGGTGATGCAAAATCTGTTGCAACAAAGAACAAACAACCAAGGAGCATATTTGTGTTGGTCCCAGTTTTGTTATCTTTAGACACCTTTCCCTATGTTAGCGCAGCAAATCTAGTCCTGCTCAAACTCTACAACCTTGTCCCCTAAAATAAAAGATCAGTTTGTTACAGATGTGTGTACTGCGTTTGTCATTGTTTTCCCTTTTCGACCAACGTAGGTGCTGGATAGCCAGTCTGTACTAGTACTTTCGCCCCTTTCTTTCCTCTTTGAACCACGTCCTAGATTTATGCGATACAACTTTCGCCACTACTTTCCCCCATTCCTTTCCTCTGTTAACCACGTCCTAGATTCATGCTATACAACTTTCCCCACTACTTTCCCCCTTCCTTTCCTCTTTGAACCACGTCCTAGATTCATGCTATACAACTTTCCCCACTACTTTCCCCCTTCCTTTCCTCTTTGAACCACGTCCTAGATTCATGTTATACAACTTTTCCCCACTACTTTCCCCCACTCCTTTCCTCTTTGAACCACGTCCTAGATTCATGGTATACATGCAGCTAGAGCAATGCATGTGGAATAAATAAATTATACCATAAGGTTCTTGGGGTGTGGTTCGGTGGGCGACGGGACAGCAGCAAAGAAGAAGGGGTCGGAGGCCCTCCCGCGCCGCCGCTGGGTGAAAGTGAACAGCTGCGCCGGTAGTGGATTCCCTCCCTCGCCGATGGCGACAGCGTTAATGTAACGCCCCGGATACAACTTTCCATATTTGTAACTCCAACTCTTGCCATTTCCGGCTACGTGATATGTTATTTCCTCCATGGTTGGGTTTTTATCTTTTGTTTTGCATTTTGTTCATGTCTTGCATTTCATCTCATAGCATCATGTGCAATGCATCTACATGTTTTCATAAAGCTTGCATCCGTTCGTAGTTGCCACGTTCCCCCCTTGCCTTCGTTATCCCTTTCGAGATCAACCGTTCAATTGTTATCCGACCGTTTGAGCCTCTCTGCGCAGCCACCGACCACCTCCGCGACCTAGTCCGAAAACTTCTCCCGGACCCGACCCGCACGGTCATGACCAATGGGTTCGGATCATCCCTAAACACCAATAAAATATCTGCGTTTCTCCATTGGACTCCCCTAACCTTATATTCTTGACCGCCCGATTTAAACGGAGGGTCCAAAATCCGCCCCCCTACACATATAACCAGATCAAACCCTAGTCCAATCCATCAATCCCGTCCCCGCCGCCAGCCGACCAACCCCCTCCTTCCCCGGGATCTCCTCCCGCAGCAACCATCGCTCCACCTCGTCTTCAGTGCCGAGCCAAGCAGCGCTCGCCACCCACACTCCCTCGATTTCACCACTGCAACCGCGCCTCCCGCTCCCTCCTCGATCCAGATAGAGAGGAGCTCGACCCCAAGCCGTCGCCCAAGCACCTCCTCCTCGCCGGTGCTTCCCGCCAGCAGCAGCAGCCACCAGGCCATCCCCGTCGCCCCTACCCTTCCTCCTTCCCATTTCCTTCTCCTCCTCTCTCTCACTCCCTCTCTGTCTCTGTACCAGGAACGATCAGGAGAGCACCTGATGCCATGGACGACCTTCGAGCTCTTCCCCAATGCCGGCCTCCTCAACCACCTCACACCACCACCGGCAGCTCGTCTTCGGAGACCCACCAGTAGGTCACCAGCATCGTGCCCCGCCCTGCTTCATGCCTCGCGCCGCCTTGCTTGCTCTGCGCCCAGCCTGCAGCGCTGAGGAGATGCCTCTGCTGGACCTCCACCAGCACCTCCAGGTCACGCCCGCCGGCGACCTCGACTCAGGCCGCCCCTTTGCTGCCCTCTGCCCTTCCTCCTTCCCTCTCCTTCTCCCTCTCATCTTATGGTCTCTCTCTGTTAGCTTCACAGGAGGCCGACGCAGACGCCATGGATGATGCCACCCCGTGCTCCGTCTCTGCACCACTGGAATGAGATGAGATCGACCAGATCTGGTGCCTCCTGCTCGGATCCGCGCCCCCCCACGACCTCGCTGCAGCTCTGCATCACCGCAAGTCCCTGCCCCCCTGCGTCCCCTGCTCCCCGTCGCGAGCTCCAGCGCCGCTGCTACTCTGTTTTCTGTCAAACAGAGAGCGACGCACCTGGGCCGCCTCCCCTTCACCCGTTGACTGCGGCCCAGCCCACACCTTCCCACCGCCCTGGGCCAGGCCCAGCTGGGTGAGCCTCCAACGCCGATGCTCCCATCGGGCCAGTTAGATTCGGCCCGATGTAGTGTTTTTTTTTCATGTCTGCGGTTTTAGCTTTATCCAAGGATTTACAGTTTTACAGAAAAGACCCTCATGTTCATGCATATCATAACTCACAAATGGTGCATCGGACTAAAATGATTTAAATATGTAAAATGCTTAAAGTTTCATCTAGTTTCATAATATGCCACTTTCATCCATGTTTAAAATGTTAACATGCTGTTTGCATTTAATTTGCTAAATGCCATGCTAAAATGATTTATTTCCTAACTAAATAACCGTAGCTCCAAATTTAATAAACTTTATATGTAAATGGGGTGGAAAAATGCATAGGTTAACTTCGTTCATTTACTTTGCATGTTTAACAACTCTAAAATTATGTAATAGGCAGAACAGTACCAAACTCAAATTATGCACATGAGGATTTTCCGGAATTGTTGTTTGTTGTTCCGGCCTCATTTAAACTTGCCTAGATAGGTAGTTTTATTATGTTTCACCTCTTTCCATGTTACAACTTTTAATATTTTTTGGGTAGCATAAACGAGAGTGAACTAAATAATCAAACGTGGTGTTCCGTCAATATGCAACTCGTTGCATATTGAGCTCCACTTAACTTGTAGTATTGTTTGTTGCACTTTGCCATGCCATGCCTCATTAAACAAAACATGCATCATACTTGGTTATGCATCATGCCATGTTTATGTGTTGGTTGTTTACCATGTTGTTTGCTTCTTTTCGGTTGTGATCCTTCTCGTTAGTTCCTGTTTCGTTGCGATCGTGAGGATTCATTCGTCTACGCTTGGTTCGTCTTCGTGGCTTCATCTTCTTCATGGACTCGCTCTTCTTCCTAGCGGGATTTCAGGCAAGATGACCGTTACTTTGGATCTCACTACTATCATTGCTATGCTAGTTGCTTCGTTCTATCGCTATGTTGTGCTACCTATCACTTGTTCATCAAGCCTCCCAAACTGCCATGCCATCCTCTAACCTTTTCACCCTTCCTAGCAAACCGTTGTTTGGCTATGTTACCGCTTTGCTCAGCCCCTCTTATAGCGTTGTTAGTTGCATGTGAAGTTGAAGATTTCTCCATGATGGACAGGATTATGTTGGGATATCACAATATCTCTTATTTAATTAATGCATCTATATATTTGGTAAAGGGTGGAAGGCTCGGCCTTATGCCTGGTGTTTTGTTCCACTCTTGCCGCCCTAGTTTCCGTCATACCGGTGTTATGTTCCTTGATTTTGTGTTCCTTACGCGGTTGGGTGATTTATGGGACCCCCTTGACAGTTCGCTTTGAATAAAACTCCTCTAGCAAGGCCCAACCTTGGTTTTACCATTTGCCTCACCTAAGCCTTTTTCCCTTGGGTTTCCGGAGCCCGAGGGTCATATTTATTTACCTCCCCCCCCCCGGGCCAGTTCTCCTCCAAGTGCTGGTCCAAATCGAGCGATGTCCAGCGCCCCCTGGGCAACCAGGGTCTATGCCAACCCGACGTCTTGCTCATCCGGCGTGCCCTGAGAACGAGATATGTGCAGCTCCTATCAGGATTTGTCGGCACATCGGGCGGCTTTGCTGGTCTTGTTTTACCATTGTCGAAATGTCTTGTAAACCGGGATTCCGACACTGATTCGGTCTTCCTGGGAGAAGGAATATCCTTTGTTGACCGTGAGAGCTTGTGATGGGCTAAGTTGGGACACCCCTGCAGGGTATTATCTTTTGAAAGCCGTGCCCGCAGTTATGTGGCAGATGGGAATTTTTTAATGTCCGGTTGTAGATAACTTGACACTTGACTTAATTAAAACGCATCAACCGCGTGTGTAGCCGTGATGGTCTCTTTTCGGCGGAGTCCGGGAAGTGAAAACGGTTTGGGTTATGTTTGAACATAAGTAGTTTCAGGATCACTTCTTGATCATTGCTAGCTTCACGACCGTTCCGTTTGCTTCTCTTCTCGCTCTTATTTGCGTATGTTAGCCACCATATATGCTTAGTCGCTTCTGCAGCCTCACCTCTTATCCTTTCCATACCCTTTGAGCTTTGCTAGTCTTGATAACCATGGTAATGGGATTGCTGAGTCCTCGTGGCTCACAGATTACTACAACAACAGTTGCAGGTACATGTTATGTGATGATCTTGACGCGAGAGCGATGTTACTTGTTTTGGAGTTCTTCTTCTGCTTCTTCTTCGATCAGAGGATAGGTTCCAGGTCGGCAGCCTGGGCTAGCAGGGTGGATGTCGTTTGAGCTTCTGTTTGTGTTTCATCCGTAGTCAGGTGTTGATCTTATGGATGATGGATTGATGTATTCATGTGGCATTGTTTGCCTCTTGTATGTATCTTCAACTATTATATAATGGTACAATGTAATGATATGTACCTTGCAAAAGCGTCTCCAATATGCGCTTCTATCCTTAGTGGAACCTTTGAGTTCCTTTAGGATAGGGTCGCATATTGGGCATAACAGTTAAGCCTCCTTCCCTTCCCGGCGGACGGATCCTGCCGGCTCTTTGACCAGCAGTGAGGGGAGAGAGAGAGGCCAACGAAGTCTAGTTTAGATCTGGAGAGGGTGAGAGAGTGTGAAGAGAGCAACTACAAGCGCTAAGGCTCCAGCGTGTATATATATACTGGAGAGAGAGTGCGAAGCGTGCAAACCCTAGAAAACAAGCGCCGAGGCTGCAGCTTATATGTGATGAGGTGATTATACGGTCACTAGGAGATCGTATAGCTCCGTATCCATCCATTTTAACCAGTCAAAGAATCATCCCGGCACAAATTATGCTCAAGTGTAGTTATCGAACCCGAGACCTCAAGTTTGATGAGCGAATAGGTTAACCAGCTACACAACCCTCCCGTTATGTTCAACGAGAGGAAAATAACCTTTTATACATTCCTGCATTCATGTGACAAGCATGCTGTGTTTTTTGTGTGTGGGGGGGAGTCATTGGGATTTAAATCATAATCGTGTCATGTGGCTTTGGTGGTAAGACTATCCACAGTGGTGCAGAAATAATGCAGCCTTAGTCACCTTACCTCTCTCTACGTAGTACGTTGGGTCCCACCAATCAGAGGGTGAAACAAACAAATTAATAAGAAAAACTAAAAGCACCAGTGGTATATCTTACCTCATACATCTCGCTACTGCTTGGGAACACTGTCCAATTGATCCATCTGTTCGCTCGCATACTATTTTAAGTGAATCCTTATTATAACATGCACACAATTTTGGGCACTTGTATTCGACCTAAGTCAGTGTGCCACCGTATCTCGTACTTACTACTCCCTCCGCCTAGGTGTAATAAGTCACGTTAGAAGGTGCAGCGGGACCAAGGTGCGTGTGTGTGTGTGTGTTTAACAACATGTGTGTGTTAGAGAGAGCGACAGATCGACCTACTCGTACGGAGATATGGTGTGTAGTGTATGATTTAGCCGCAAGAGTCGGTGCATCATGTCGTTTTCGGGCGTGTCAGGTAGGGACAGGCGGACAACTACCACGCCCGCACCTGACCAGCCTGGCCCACCCAAAGCCCCTCCATCTCCCGCGCGCGCTTCCCGCCCGAAACTGTCAGCGCCGCTCCAAAGAATCGGTGCCGCATTCATGCCCGGGCAGAGCGGACGCGACCTCTCACTGGTGCAAGAGTGATGGTTGCTTCGTCCGTCCAACTTACTGATGGGTCTATGTGATTTGACAGCTCATTGGTCTTTATTACTGAGGTGGTAGGACTGCTGGATGTCCCACGCTTTCGGCGAAAGGAGGTACTACTAGATTACAATTTTCTCCATTCTTACAGCAGAGGAGTGCAAGAGCAGTGAAAACACGCATGCTCAGTGATTACATGGCCCACCTCACACTATCACCATATTTTCTGGACACTGTGTGGCACCTAACTCTTTACATAGTACTCCCTCCGTTCCTAAATACTAGATGAGTCCCCGCGCGTTGCCGCGGAACAGCTGTATGTCTCTCTGCGTAAAATTATCGATTTCATAGAACTAAAAACAAACTCTATAACCGCATGACAAATGTGGTAGCCAAACTAAAAAAACTCCCATCATCATTTAGATCATCCCACGTAAGGAAAAAAGATCAGCCAACTCCTACTACATAATGGGATTATATATTTCTTTTTGACATGTTAATGGGACTTAAAAGCTCACTTACATGCATGCTACTGGTGCCTGCTTGCATGCAGACATGTTGATGTGATTTAAAACCCACTCATATGCATGCCATTGTATTTCTGCATGTTTGCATGTGCCTTAGTGCGGAGCCTCTCAACGTCTAGATCAGACGGCTATTATGGACTGATTTAGTTCATCTAACGGCTACATTAGTTTTGATGATGTGGCTCAAGGAGAGGATAGAGAATTCCTAGTAGTGGGGGCTAGCTATTACTAGTAGATGAGTCTTTATAGAGATTCCACTAGGTGAACTACATACGGAAAAAAATGAATGAATCTACACTTAAAATGCATCTATATACATCTGCATGTGGTTCATGGTGAAATCTCTACAAAGACTTATATTTAGGAACGGAGGAAGTACTAGTATAGTACGTACTGTAATTTATCAGCGAGATAAATTTGTACAATGCTATGAAGCTTCCAGCTTCTGTTACATGTATCTTGCATCCAAGGTTGCCCGTTGCAACATTTCATCAAATATAAAGGAGACTAACATGCATGCTATTGCATCTCAATGATTGACAGATCGTAGCAAATACGTACTCCCTTCGTTCCAAAATAAGTGTCTCAACTTTATGCAAACTTTAGTACAAAGTTGTACTACTACTAAAGTTGACACTTATTTTGGAACAGAGGTAGCTAAAGAAAAAAGCGATCCATGCAGTCCCTAGCCCTTGAACCGTGAACCCTAACCAGGCTTCAATTTGCTGGCAACGTTCGAGCTTCCTAAGAAATGAAGTTTGCAACCTTTTGACCATCGAATCATTCTGTGCAGTTTCACCAAAATCGGGATGAGCATCCCCGTGGCAAAGAAATTGAAGAAGCATGACTAGAATAAGATTACTGGGACTAGTTGATGAGACATAAACTCACGAAAATACAGTACGTAGAAGCCAATAGAGGTATGTGCGGGGCAAAGAAGTAGAGAAATATCCACATGGAGTGATGTGGGCAGCTGGAGCTGTGGTGCAAGCCGGCTGTAAAGGGATTTGTACCTGAGGGATGTCGGGACGTAGCTCAACCTTGAGGAGGGCGGCGGGAGGCAGCAACTGCCCAGGTCACGGCAGTGAGTAAGAGACGAAGGTAACCTCACCGGCTTTGTGAGAGAGAACGGCGGGGACCCCCGATCGGGACGTGCCGACAGTGGGTTTCTGCCGTCGGCGACGGCCACCACATCTACACTAAGCATCCATCTCTTCGCCCCACGGACGTGATCCGCCGGGATGTTAGAGATGTGGCCACAGTCGTTTTGTGCGAGAGAGTGTGAAGAGAGCAACCCAGCAATCAACCGTGTAGGCTGGCCCGTCCCGACTTTGTATATAGTGGAGCAGTTTCCTTTTCTCTCCATATGAACCTATCATATTGCGTATGTGCCCCTGAAGAAAAAAAACTTTATTTATAAATGACGTGGCACCTACTACTCGTTCTCCTATAACCTTGCACTTGGCATCTCCAAAATATTAACCTTGCGATTGGCTCTTCGCCTCTTCGGGAAGTCGAGCAATAATGGTAGTGCAGTATATATCGTTCTGGCTATATGAGACCGAATGAATTGTTGCACGTCCACCACGTGGGCGAGGGTCGAGGGGCGAGGGAGAGTTCTACATACGGAGCAAAATGAGTGAATCTACACTCTAAAATACGTCTATATACATCAGTGTTTGGAGTATGTACTAGTAGTTCATATTGAAATCTACTAAAGGACATATATATTCCAAACAATATGATATAATCTCTATAACCAAGGTAGTAGGGACGAAGAGTAAATGGAGGGAGTAGTAAATTTTTCTCCTCGTCCTACAAGCTACCGCGCGCGTGAGCGAGGGAGCGGGCGTAAGGCGTACAGTACTAAGCATGCTTCACCTCATCCTGCGAGCCACCGCGCCCGTGGACAGGGGAGACGGCGTACTAAGCAAGCTTCTCCTAGTTCTGCGAGTTGTCGGGACACATCAAAAGTACTCCAGTGTATAGAGCCTTGCCTCTAAGGTAGGCCCCACATGATTTGCCTCTTTTTTGACATAACGCGTCAAGTGGCAATTTGTTTGTTCACCCGTGGTAGACGATCCTCCCTCCACCAAGTGGACATCCAGTACACGTGCCAAATTACCACGTGGGCTGCCTTTTTGTAGAGAAATGAGCTCCACCGTGGACCCGCGCGGGTGTGGTTGGGAAAGAGACGGGAGTACGTGCGCCGTGCATGCACCTCTTCTCTTCGTGCACGTCCCCCACCTACGTGGGTGTGTGAGAGATACAATCCGCGTTCATGAGTGTTTTTTGTTTTGGGGTGGGGTGGGGGGTTGAATTCGTGAATGTATTTGTGGGAATATGTGTCGATGACATCTCAAACAAAATTTTGCATGCAATGTATGTGAAATGGAGGCCTATCCATATCATATAGAGAGGGTCGGGCGATCCATGAGAAGAGAGGAAGGGGTCATAGATATCGATAGAGTCGAAGAGAGGATCAAGTGGGTGGGTGCGAGATCGATGAAGAGAGCCATCGAAATTGTTTGTGTGTGCAAGTCAAAGATATAGGGTGACTGACCTACCGGAACGTCAGAGGGCACAGGTCAAGTTTGTGTGTGGCAGGAAGACATGACTAGAGCGCTCGATGTATCGGTGTGCGTGGGGGGAGGGGGTGGGGGGAGGGGTAGGCAGAGGCCTAACTATAGAGGTAGAACGACTCGTATATATCTTGAGAAGGAGAGACCCAGCTATGTCTTGAGGGAGATCGGTGGACATCCATACATAACTGAAGGACGGGAAATATGATGGGACAAAGAGAGAGAGAGAGAGGAGGGAGAGAGAGGGAGGGAGAGGGGTAGAGTGCTGGATGGGTGATACGTCCATTTTACATCATGCTTTTATATCAATATTTATTGCATTATGGGCTATTATTACACATTATGTCACAATACTTATGGCTATTGTCTCTTATTTTACAAGGTTTATCATGAAGGGGGAGAATGCCGGCAGCTGGGATTCTGGCTGGAAAAGGAGCAAATATTGGAGACCTATTCTGCACAGCTCCAAAAGTCCTGAAACTCCACGAAAGTCATTTTTGGAATTAATAATAATTATTGAGCGGCAGAAGTACATGAGGGGGCCCACACCCTGGCCACGAGGGTGGGGGGCGCGCCCACCCCTACTGGGCGTGCCCCCCTACCTCGTGGGTCCCGTGGTGGCCCTCCTGTGCCCATCTTCTGGTATATGAAGTCTTCTACCCTGAAAAAAATCATAAGCAAGCTTACGGAACGAAACTCCGCCGCCACGAGGCGGAACCTTGACGGAACCAATCTAGGGCTCCGACGGAGTTGTTCTGCCGGGGAAACTTCCCTCTGGGAGGGGGAAATCATCACCATCGTCATCACCAACGATCCTCTCATCGGGAGGGGGTCAATCTCCATCAACATCTTCAACAGCACCATCTCCTCTCAAACCCTAGTTCATCTCTTGTATCCAATCTTGTATCCAAAACCACAAATTGGTACCTGTGGGTTGTTAGTAGTGTTGATTACTCCTTGTAGTTGATGCTAATTGGTTTACTTGGTGGAAGATCATCTGTTCAGATCCTTAATGCATATTAATACTCCTCTGGTTATGAACATGAATATGCTTTGTGAGTAGTTACGTTTGTTCCTGAGGACATGGGTGAAGTCTTGCTATTAGTAGTCATGTGAATTTGGTATTCGTTCGATATTTTGATGAGATGTATGTTGTCTCTCCTCTAGTGGTGTTATGTGAATGTCAACTACATGAGACTCCACCATTATTGGGTCCTAGAGGAACGCATTGGGAAGTAATAAGTAGATGATGGGTTGCTAGAGTGACAGAAGCTTAAACCCTAGTTTATGCGTTGCTTCGTAAGGGGCTGAGTTGGATCCACTAGTTTGATGCTATGGTTAGGTTTACCTTAATACTTCTTTTGTAGTTGCGGATGCTTGCAATAGGGGTTAATCATAAGTGTTATACTTGTCCAAGAAAGGGCAGTACCCAAGCACCGGTCCACCCACATATCAAATTATCAAAGTAACGAACGCGAATCATATGAGCGTCATGAAACTAGCTTGACGATAATTCCCATGTGTCCTCGGGAGCGCTTTTCTCATTGTAAGAAATTGTCCAGGCTTGTCCTTTGCTACAAAAAGGATTGGGACACCTTGCTGCACCTTATTTACTTTCATTGCTTGTTACCCGTTACAAATTATCTTATCACAAAACTATCTGTTACCTACAATTTCAGTGCTTGCAGAGAATACCTTACTGAAAACGGCTTGTCATTTCCTTCTGCTCCTCGTTGGGTTCAACACTCTTACTTATCGAAAGGACTACGATAGATCCCCTATACTTGTGGGTCATCAAGACTCTTTTTTTGCGCCATTGCCGGGGAGTGAAGCGCCTTTGGTGAGTGGAACTTGGTAAGGAAACATTTATATTGTGTGCTGAAATTTTCTGTCACTTGTTACTACGGAAACTAATCCTTTGAGGGGCTTGTTCGGGGCATCTTCGCCCCGACCAGTAGAGCAAAGAGTTGCTCCTCAACCTACTGAACCTACTGAAAATGTTCATTTTGAAATTCCTTCGGGTATGATAGAGAAACTGCTAGCTAATCCCTTTGCAAGAGATGGAACATTGCATCCTGATTTACACCTTATCTATGTGGATGAAGTTTGTGGATTATTTAAGCTTGCAGGTATGCCCGATGATGTTATTAAGAGGAAGGTCTTTCCTTTATCTTTGAAGGGATACACATTGACATGGTATAGGCTATGTGATGATACAGGATCTTGGAATTATAAATGATTGAAGTTGGAATTTACCAGAAATTCTATCCTATGCATCTTGTTCATCGTGATCGTAATTACATATATAATTTCTGGCCTCGTGAAGGAGAAAGCATCGCTCAAGCTTGGGGGAGGCTTAAATCAATGTTATATTCATGCCCCAACCATGAGCTCTCAAGAGAAATGATTATTCAAAAAAAATTATGCTCGGCTTTCTCTCAATGATCGCACCATGCTCGATACTTCGTGTGTTGGTTCTTATATGCTGAAGACTATTGAATTCAAGTGGGATTTATTGGAAAGAATTAAATGCAACTCTGAAGATTGGGGTTACGCGATGGTAAGGAGTCAGATATGACACCTAAGTTTGATTGTATTAAATCTTTTATGGATACCGATGCTTTTCGTGGATTTAGCGCTAAATATGGACTTGACTCTGAGATAGTAGCTTCTTTCTGTGAATCGCTACTCACGTTGATCTCCCTAAGGAGAAGTGGTTTAAATATAATCTTTCCATTGAAGTAAAAGTAGTTGCACCTGTTACAGTTGAAGAAAAGACTATCACTTATAATGACCCTATTGTTCCTACTACTTATGTTGAGAAACCACCTTTCCCTGTTAGGATAAAGGATCATGCTCAAACTTCAACTGTTGTTCATAAGAGTAATACTAGAACATATACACCTCCTGAGCAAATTAAAGTTGAACCTAGTATTGCTATGGTTAAAGATCTCTTGATGATAATATAGATGGGCATGTTATTTACTTCTGTGAACAGGCTGCTAATATTGCTAGACCCGATGCTAAGATACAAAAACCTATTGTAGGCATGCCTGTTATTTCTGTTAAGATAGGACATCATTCTTATCATGGCTTATGTGATATGGGTGCTAGTGCCAGTGCAATACCTATTTCCTTAAATAAATAAATTATGCATGATATTGCACCCGCTGAGTTAGAAGATATTGATGTTACAATTAAGCTTGCCAATAGAGATACTATTTCACCATTTGGGATTGTTAGAGATGTTGAAGTCTTGTGTGGGAAAGTTAAATATCTCGCTGATTTTCTTGTTCTTGGTTCCCCACAAGATAGCTTTTGTCCCATTATATTTGGTAGACCCTTCTTGAATACTGTTAATGCTAAGATCGATTGCGAAAAGGATGTTGTTACAATTGGCTTGGGGGATATGAAACATGAGATTAATTTTGCTAAATTTCGTAGACAACCCCATGAGAAAGAATTGCCTAGTAAGGATGAAATTATTGGTCTTGCTTCTATTGCCGTGCCTCCTACTGATCCTTTAGAACAATATTTGCTAGACCATGAAAATGATATGTTTATGAATGAAAGAAGGGAAATAGATGAAGTATTCCTTCAATAGGGTCCTATTCTGAAACACAACTTACCTGTTGAAATCCTAGGGGATCCCCCTCCACCCAAGGGTGATCCTGTGTTTGAGCTCAAACCTTTACCTAATAATCTTAAATATGCTTATCTAGATGAAAAGAAGATATATCCTGTTATTATTAGTGCTAACCTTTCTGAGGAAGAAGAGGAAAGATTATTGAAAACTCTGAAGAAGCACTGTGCTGCCATTGGATATACTCTGGATGATCTTAAGGGCATTAGTCACACTCTATGCCAACAAAAAATTAAATTGGACGAAGGCTCCAAACCAGTTAGAGATCATCAACGACGGTTAAATCCTAAGATGAAAGAAGTGGTAAGAAAGGAGATACTAAAGCTCCTTGAGGCAGGTATAATTTATCCCATTGCTGATAGTGATTGGGTAAGTCCTGTCCATTGCATCCCTAAGAAGGGAGGTATTACTGTTGTTCCTAATGATAAAGATGAATTGATACCGCAAAGAATTATTATAGGTTATAGGATGGTAATTGATTTCCATAAATTAAATAAAGCTACTAAGAAAGATCATTACCCTTTACCTTTTATTGATCAAAAGCTAGAAAGACTACCCCAAACATACACATTTCTGCTTTCTAGATGGTTATTCTGGTTTCTCTCAAATACCTGTGTCAGCGGACGATCAATCAAAAACTACTTTTACTTGCCCTTTCGGTACTTTTGCTTATAGATGTATGCCTTTTGGTTTATGTAATGTACCTGCTACATTTCAAAGATGCATGATGGCTATATTCTCTGATTTTTGTGAAAAGATTTGTGAGGTATTGATACGTCTCCAACGTATCTATATTTTTTGATTGTTCCATGCTATTATATTACCCGTTTTGGATGTTTATGGGCTTTACTTTACACTTTTATATCATTTTTGGGACTAACCTACTAACCGCAGGCCCAACCCGAATTGCTGTTTTTTTTGCCTATTTTAGTATTTCAAAGAAAAGGAATATCAAACGGAGTCCAAACGGAATGAAACCTTTGGGAGCGATCTTTTTGGAACAAACATGATCCAGAGGACTTGGAGTGGAAGTCAAGAAACAAGGGAGGCGGCCATGAGGGTGCCCGGCGTGCCCCCCACCCTCGTGGGCCCCTTGTTGCTCCACCGACGTACTCCTTCCTCCTATATATACCCATGTACCCCGAAAACATTAGAAGCGACCACGAAAACCTAGTTCCACCACCGTAACCTTCTGTATCCGCGAGATCCCATCTTGGAGCCGTCGCCGGCGCTCCACCAGACGGGGAATCCACCACGGAGGGCCTCTACATCATCCCCAAGGCCTATCCGATGAGTTGTGAGTAGTTTACCACAGACCTTCGGGTCCATAGTTATTAGCTAGATGGCTTCTTCTCTCTCTTTGAATCTCAATACAAAGTTCTCCTTGATCTTCTTGGAGATCTATTCGATGTAACTCTTTTTGCGGTGTGTTTGTCGAGATCCGATGAATTGTGGGTTTATGATCAAGTTTATCTATGAGAAATATTTGAATCTCCACTGAATTCTTTTATGTGTGATTAAGTTATCTTTGCAAGTCTCTTCAAATTATCAGTTTGGTTTGGCCTACTAGATTTATCTTTCTTGCAATGGGAGAAGTGCTTAGCTTTGGGTTCAATCTTGCGGTGTCCTTTCCCAGTGACAGCAGGGGAAGCAAGGCACGTATTGTATTGTTGCCATCGAGGATAAAAAGATGGGGTTTATGTCATATTGCATGAGTTTATCCCTCTACATCATGTCATCTTTCTTAATGCGTTACTCTGTTCTTCATGAACTTAATACTCTAGATGCATGCCGGATAGCGGTCGATGTGTGGAGTAATAGTAGTAGATGCAGAATCATTTCGATCTACTTGTCACGGACGTGATGCCTTTATACATGATCATGCCTAGATAATCTCATAATTATTCGCTTTTCTATCAGTTGCTCGACAGTAATTTGTTCACGCACCGTAATAATTATGCTATCTTGAGAGAAGCCATTAGTGAAACCTATGGCCCCCGGGTCTATCTCTTATCATATAAGCTTTCGATCTACTTTTATTTGCATCTTTACTTTTCCAATCTATATTAGAAAATACCAAAAATATATATCTTATCATATTATCTCTATCAGATCTCACTTTCGCAAGTGGTTGTGAAGGGATTGACAACCCCTTTATTGCGTTGGTTGCGAGTTCGTGTTTGTTTGTGTAGGTGCGTGGGACTTGTGAGGAGCCTCCTACTGGATTGATACCTTGGTTCTCAAAAACTGAGGGAAATACTTACGCTACTGTGCTGCATCACCCTTTCCTCTTCAAAGAAAACCAACACAAGCTCAAGACGTAGCAAGAAGGATTTCTGGCGCCGTTGCCGGGGAGGTCTTCACTCAAGTCAATACATACCAAGTACCCATCACAAACTCATCTCCCTCGCACTTACATTTTTTGCCATTTGCCTCTCGTTTTCCTCTCCCCCACTTCACCCTTGCCGTTTTATTCCCCCTCTCTTTCCCAATCTTCTCTCTTTCGCTTGTCTTCTTGTGTGCCTGTTTTCCCTTATGGCTTTGCCTAAGAACACCGACCTTCATCTTAGAAGGTTGGAAGAGATCGAATCAAACATTAGAAGTTTTATGACTTTGCAATTTGAGCATAATATTTTTTTTGGAAAGGAGCTTAAAGAACAAAAAGGTTTAATGGGATATATGAACAAAGAGCTTGATGATATGTCTAAAGAATTTTATGGTTTGAACTCTCAAATTACTCGTCTTGAAAATTCTATAGCCCAAATTTCTGATAACCAAGCCACCTTAGTCAATAAGATGGCTGCCAAACCAGAAAAAATAGATGAAAATAATGATGAAGATCTAAAATTTATTGATGTGTCCCCTATTAAATCTTTGTTTTGCAATATGAATCTTAATAATGATGGGACTGGAGATGAGTCAACTTTAGTTAAAAGGCGTCCCAATGGTTCGGAGTTTTTAGATATTTATGCTAAATTTGGTAAAAGTGGGATTGGAGAGGTCAAGACTTTAAATAGCATTGAACCCACTATCTTGGATTTCAAGGAATTTAATTATGATAATTCTTCTTTAGTAGATTGTATTTCCTTTTTGCATTCCGTGTTGAATTCTCCTCATGCTTATAGTCAAAATAAAGCCTTTACCAAACATATTGTTGATGCCTTGATGCAATCTTATGATGAAAAACTCAATATGGAAGTTTCTATACCTAGAACACTTAATGATGAGTGGGAACCTACTATAAAGATTAAAATTAAAGATCATGAGTGTTATGCTTTGTGTGATTTGGGTGCTAGTGTTTCCACAATTCCAAAAACTTTATGTGATATTCTAGGTTTCCAGGATCTTGATGATTGCTCTTTAAATTTGCACCTTGCGGATTCCACCATTAAAAATCCTATTGGAAGTATCAATGATGTTCTTATTGTTGCAAATAGGAATTATGTGCCCATAGATTTTATCGTTCTCGATATAGATTGCAATCTTTCATGTCCTATTATTCTTGGTAGACCTTTCCTTAGAACGATTGGTGCGATTATTGATATGAAGGAAGGGAATATTAGATTCCAATTGCATTAAGGAAAGGCATGGAACACTTTCCAAGATTTTTTTAATTACCTTATGAATCTATCATGCGAGCTACTTACGAATCAACTGCCGAAGATGGCACTACTTAGATCTATCCTCACTTTTATGCCTATCTAGGGGCGTTAAACGATAGCGCTAGTTGGGAGGCAACCCAATTTTACTTTTGTTTTTTGTTTTTGTTTTTGTTTAGTAATAAATTTTGCATATAACTTCTGTTTAGATGTGTTTTCATGTTTTAATTAGTGTTTGTGCCAAGTAGAACCTATAGGATAACCTATGGTGCTAGTTAATTTGATTCTGCTGAAAAACAGAAACTTTGTGCTCACGAGAAAAAATTCAATAAATCACAGAAACGTTATTTTGAGTTGATTATTTTTTTCTGTAGTTAAATAGACAAATTTCCTAGGACTTCCTATTTTGGTAGGAGTTTTAGAGTTCCATAAGTGTTCGAAAGTTACAGATCGCTACAGACTGTTCTGTTTTTGACAGATTCTGTTTTCGTGTGTTGTTTGCTTATTTTGATTTATCTATGGCTAGTATGTAGGGGTATGAACCATAGAGAAGTTGGAATAAAGTAGGTTTAATACAAATATAAATAAAGAATGAGTTCATTGCAGTACCTTATGTGGTGGTTTTTCTTTCATGCACTAACAGAGCTTATGAGATTTCCTGTTGAGTTTTGTGTTGTGAAGTTTTCAAGTTTTGGGTAAAGATTTGATGGACTATGGAATAAGGTGTGGCAAGAGCCTAAGCTTGGGGATGCCCATGGCACCCCAAGATATTCAAGGATAACCAAAATCCTAAGCTTGGGGATGCCCCGTAAGGCATCCCCTCTTTCTTCTTCGTCTATTGGTAACTTTACTTGGAGCTATATTTTTATTCGCCACATGATATGTGTTTTGCTTGGAGCGTCTTGTATGATATTAGTCTTTGCTTTTTAGTTTACCACAATCATCCTTGATGTACACACCTTTTGGGAGAAACCCACTTGATTGGAATTTATTAGAATACTCTATGCGCTTCACTTATATCTTTTGAGCTAGATAGTTTTTGCTCTAGTGCTTCACTTATATCTTTTAGAGCACGGCGAGGCTTAATTTTGTAGAAATTGTTAATCTCTCATGCTTCACTTATATTATTTTGAGAGTCTCTTAGAACAACATGGTATTTTCTATGGTTATAAAATTGGTCCTAGAATGATGGGCATCCAAGTTGGGTATAATAAAAACTATCATAAGAAGTGAATTGGATGCTATGATCAATTTGATACTTGATAATCATTTTGAGATATGGAGGTAGTGATATTAGAGTCATGCTAGTTGGGTGATTATGAATTTAAAGAATGCTTGTGTTGAATTTTGCAAGTCCTGTAGCATGCACGTATGGTAGAAGTTGTGTAACGAAACATGAGGTGTTCTTAGATTGTGCATCCTTATGAGTGGCGGTCGGGGACGAGCGATGGTATTTTCCTACCAATCTATCCCCCTAGGAGCATGCGCGTAGTGCTTGGTTTTTTGACGACTTGTAGATTTTTGCAGTAAGTATATGAGTTCTTTTTGACTAATGTTGAGTCCATGGATTATACGCACTCTCACCCTTCCATCATTGCTAGCCTCTTCGGTACCGTGCATTGCCCTTTCTCACCTTGAGAGTTGGTGCAAACTTCGCCGATGCGTCCAAACCCCGTGATACGATACGCTCTATCACACATAAACCTCCTTACATCTTCCTCAAATCAGCCACCATACCTATCTATTATGGCATTTCCATAGCCATTCCGAGACATATTGCCATACATCTTTCCACCGTTTCGTTCATCATCATGACACGCATCATTATTGTCACATTGCCTTGCATGATCATGTAGTTGACATCGTATTTGTGGCAAAGCCACCATGCATAATTTTTCATACATGTCACTCTTGATTCATTGCCCACCCCGGTACACCACCGAAGGCATTCATATAGAGTCATATCTTGTTCTAGTTTTGAGTTGTAACTCATGAGTTGTAAATAGATAGAAGTGTAATGATCATCATTATTAGAGCATTGTCCCCAAATAAAAAAGAAAGGCCAAATAAAGAAAGAAAGGCCAAATTAAAAAAAAGGCCAAATAAAAAAAGGCCCAAAAAATAAAAATAAAATAAAATAAAAAGGGGGGCAATGTTACTATCCTTTTTCACACTTGTGCTTCAAAGTAGCACCATGTTCTTCATATAAAGAGTCTCATATGTTGTCACTTTCATATACTAGTGGGAATTTTTCATTATGGAACTTGTCTTGTATATTCCTACGACGGGCTTCCTCAAAATGCCCTAGGTCTTCGTGAGCAAGCAAGTTGGATGCACACCCACTAGTTTCTTTTGTTGATCTTTCATACATTTATAACTCTAAGTGCATTCGTTGCATGGCAATCCCTACTCCTCATGTTGACATCAATTGATGGGCATCTCCATAGCCCGTTGATTATCATCGTCAATGTGAGACATTCTCCTTTTTTTGTCTTCTCCACACAATCTCCATCATCATATTCTATTCCACCCATAGTGCTATATCCATGGCTCACGCTCATGTATTGCGTGAAAGTTGAAAAAGTTTGAGATTATTTAAGTACGAAACAATTGCTTGGTTTGTCATCGGGGGTGTACAAGATGGGAGTATTTTTGTGTGACGAAAATGAAGCATGGCCTAACTATATGATTTTGTAGGGATGAACTTTCTTTAGCCATGTTATTTTGAGGAGACATTATTGCTTTGATTAGTATGCTCGAAGTATTACTATTTATTATGTCAATATGAACTTTTACTATGAATCATTTGGATCTGAACATTCATGCCACAATAAAGAAAACTACATTGAGAATTATGCTAGGTAGCATTCCACATCAAAAATTCTGTTTTTATCATTTACCTACTCGAGGACGAGCAGGAATTAAGCTTGGGGATGCTTGATACGTCTCCAATGTATCTATAATTTTTTATTGTTCCATGCTATTATATTACCCGTTTTGGATGTTTATGGGCTTTACTTTACACTTTTATATCATTTTTGGGACTAACCTACTAACCGGAGGCCTAGCCCAAATTGCTATTTTTTGGCCTATTTCAGTATTTCGAAGAAAAGGAATATCAAACGGAGTCCAAACGGAATGAAACCTTCGGGAGCGGTCTTTTTGGAACAAACGTGGTCCAGAGGAATTGGAGTGGAAGTCAAGAAACAAGGGAGGCGGCCACGAGGGTGCCCGGTGCACCCCCTACAGGTGGGCGCGCCCCCCACCCTTGTGGGCTCCTCGTTGCTCCACCGACGTACTCCTTCCTCCTATATATACCCATGTACCCCGAAAACATCAAAAGCGACCACGAAAACCTAGTTCCACCGTCGTAACCTTTTGTATCCGCGAGATCCCATCTTGGAGCCGTCGCTGGCGCTCCGTCAGAGGGGGAATCCACCATGGAGGGCCTCTACATCATCCCGAAGGCCTCGCTGATGAGTTGTGGGTAGTTTACCACAGACCTTCGGGTCCATAGTTATTAGCTAGATGGCTTCTTCTCTCTCTTTGAATATCAATACAAAGTTCTCCTTGATCTTCTTGGAGATCTATTCGATGTAACTCTTTTTGCGGTGTGTTTGTCAAGATCCAATGAATAGTGGGTTTATGATCAAGTTTATCTCTGAGAAATATTTGAATCTCCTCTGAATTCTTTTATGTGTTATTAAGTTATCTTTGCAAGTCTCTTCATATTATTAGTTTGGTTTGGCCTACTAGATTGATCTTTCTTGCAATGGGAGATGTGCTTAGCTTTGGGTTCAATCTTGCGGTGTCCTTTCCCAGTGACAGCAGGGGCAGCAAGGCACGTATTGTATTGTTGCCATCGAGGATAAAAAGATGGGGTTTATGTCATATTGCATGAGTTTATCCCTCTACATCATGTCATCTTTCTTAATGCGTTACTCTGTTCTTCATGAACTTAATACTCTAGATGCATGCCGGATAGCGGTCGATGTGTGGAGTAATAGTAGTAGATGCCGAATTGTTTCGATCTACTTGTCACGGACGTGATGCCTTTATACATGATCATGCCTAGATAATCTCATAATTATTCGCTTTTCTATCAGTTGCTCGACAGTAATTTGTTCACCCACCGTAATAATTATGCTATCTTGAGAGAAGCCATTAGTGAAACCTATGGCCCCCGGGTCTATCTCTTATCATATAAGCTTCCAATCTACTTTTATTTGCATATTTACTTTTCCAATCTATATTATAAAATACCAAAAAAATATTTATCTTATCATATTATCTCTATCAGATCTCACTTTCACAAGTGGTCGTGAAGGGATTAACAACCCCTTTATTGCGTTGGTTGCGAGTTCTTGTTTGTTTGTGTAGGTGTGTGGGACTTGTGAGGAGCCTCCTACTGGATTGATACCTTGGTTCTCAAAAACTGAGGGAAATACTTATGCTACTATGCTGCATCACCCTTTCCTCTTCAAGGAAAACCAACACAAGCTCAAGACGTAGCAGGTATTCATGGACGACTTCTCCGTTTGTGGATCCTCTTTGGATGATTGCTTGAGAAACCTTGATCCAGTTTTGCACAGATGTGAAGACACTAGTCTCATCTTGAATTGGGAAAAGTGCCACTTTATGGTTAACGAAGGCATTGTCTTGGGGCATAAAATTTTTGAAAAAGGGTATTGAAGTTGATAAAGCTAAAGTAGATGCTATTGAAAAGATGCCATGTCCCAAGGATATTAAAGGTATAAGAAGTTTCCTTGGTCATGTTGATTTTTATAGGAGGTTCATTAAGGACTTTTCTGAAATCCCCAGGCCTATGACAAATTTATTGCAAAAAGATATTCCTTTTGTCTTTGAAGATAATTGTGTAGAAGCATTTGAAATACTTAAGAAAGCTTTGATCACTGCACCTATTGTTCAACCACCTGATTGGAATTCACTCTTTGAAATTATGTGTGATGCTAGCGATTATGATGTAGGTGTTGTTATAGGGAAAAGAGTTGATAAGAAATTAAATATTATCCAGTATGCTAGTAAAACTCTTGATACTGCCGAGATAAATTATGCTACCACTGAAAAAGAATTCTTAGCAGTTGTATTTGCATGTGATAAGTTTAGACCTTATATTGTTGATTCTAAAGTAACTATTCACACTGATCATGCTGCTATTAAATATCTTATGGAAAAGAAAAATGCTAAATCTAGACTCGTTAGATGGGTTCTCTTGCTCCAAGAATTTGATTTGCATATTATTGATAGAAAGGGAGCTGAGAACCCCGTTGTAGACAACTTGTCTAGGTTAGAGAATGTTCTTGATGACCCACTACCTATTGATGATAGCTTCCCTGATGAACAATTAGCGGTCATAAATGCTTCTCGTACTGCTCCATGGTATGCTGATTATGCTAATTATATTGTTGCTAAATTTATACCACCTAGTTTCACATACCAACAAAAGAGAAGTTCTTCTATGATTTAAGACATTACTTCTGGGATGACCCGCACCTTTATAAAGAAGGAGTAGATGGTGTTATTAGATGTTGTGTACCTGAGCATGAACAGGAATAGATCCTACGCAAGTGGCACTCTGAACCATATGGAGGACACCACGCTGGAGATATAACTGCACACAAGGTATTGCAATCCGGTTTTTATTGGCCTACTCTCTTCAAAGAGGCCCGTAAGTTTGTCTTGTCTTGTGATGAATGTCAAAGAATTGGTAATCTATACTACAATATAGTATACAAGTAACTCTCAATATGGACTGTCGGATAGTTTCAATTGTATGGCTCACGTTTGTTTGCTCATATTCGGGTGCAATATATACCGTCGGATAGGAAAATCAAACAACTGTTATTCCAGGGATTCGCTAGGGTGCAGACTGGCTTCTGCATGCGCACATGGTAGCCTCCACACTGGTACTAAGCATGTTACTATGGGGCCCATCCTATGTTGTTCCAGTAAACTCCAGATGATTCTTTTTATAGAAAAATTGACTTCTACTCTGCCCGGTTCTCACCACAACATGCAAAGGGAAGAAAAGGACAGCTCGATAGAAACCACTAGAAAAAAAATCAACCTCAAAATGCTAAGTGTTCACGATTTGCATGTATAATAAAAAATAAAGGGTCCCGATAATGCCCACGCGTGTGGGCATTAAGGGGTCTGGCCACATGTTTTGTGTGGTATCTAAGAGAACTAGTCCACACGTCTACGTGTGAGCAAAACAAATAATGCCCACATGCGTGGTCTTTTGCCTCGTGGTCCCTCCCACATGCCTATGTGTGGGAAAAATAGATAACACCCACACGCCCCGTACGTCCAGCCTCCTACCTCACGGCCCCGCACGTCCCGCGTGACAGTCACCACGCGTCCCCGCAGTTGCCATTGTCCGGACCCTGTTCCATGTTCGTTTAACTGCAGTTGCCATGTTGCTGAACTACAGTTGTAATGTCTGACAACTACAGTTGCCATGGTTGCTCAATTGCAGTTGCCATCTCAGGTCAAGTGTCAGATGCAACCTTTGGACAACTACAGTTGTTGCCATGTATGGTCTGGTTGCTTTGAAAACTTTACGAGTTGCCACTTAGTAACACTAGGCAGTTGCCATGTAACACTACAAAAATACATGACAAAATAACATGTTCGGGCAAAGTGAGAGTTGCCATTTGCTTACAAGCACACTAGGGCAATTGCCATGTACCCTGCAAAACACATGGCAACTAACAGTTTTGGGTGTGGAAGAGGAGACGGGTGTGTGGGCGAACTGATAAATGCCCACACACCAGCCCCTCCGCGTACGTGAAAACTGGCGTGTGGGCGAACTACTAAATGCCCACACACCAGCCCCTCCGCGTGGTCAAACGGACGTGTGGGCGACCGGATGAATGCCCACACACCAGCCCAGTCCTACGTGGCATAAAAAATCTGACAAAACATGCCAAGATTCGTGCAAACACAAACAGACGTTGATCCATGCATGTGAGCGATATGCAAACGCCCACACGTGTGGGCATTATCTTTTTCCAAAATAAAATCTATCTGTGTTGATGTTTTCGCCCAAAAAAGAAGAAAAACGTCCTACTGGTCGACCTGCCAATATAATTTTCCGTTTCTTATTTTTTGGATTATGTACTTCTCTAAGGTCAATATAAAAAATTAAAGAAATATGTGCACATAGTTAAATATGTATTATTTCCACCAAAATATATTTACGTTTCATACCTTCCAAACTGCATACATCATATGGACATAATATGAATGGAACATTTTTTGTATTATCAACATCAATAATTGGGCAGATATATGTTAATGATACAATTATTTAATAAAGGAAAACACACGTTGTAGATAAAACATGAATCAACTATTTGAGAACGTCCCAAAATAATTTATCATTGTTTTCGTGTTTAGATTCAAGATGGGTGAGTTGTGATTATTTTGATATTTAAGAAAATTTCTCAAAACATTGTTATGTTGCACCTATGTACCTTTGCATAGCTCGTTACATGGGCCTGATATAAGATCAACTTTACATATTGGAAGCCTTTCTAAAAGGTTAACCAAAATAATACTATAACACAAGTATATGATAAAGAGATGAATGGTTTATTTCGGGTTTTAGTGACAATGTGCGCTCCGCTAACTAGGGCAAATGACATGTGAAAAAAATCTCTATATGAAATTACAAGCAAAAAGAAATTTAACAATTCCCTTAGATGCTGAATTAAGGGGCCACCTACATGCCATGTGCCTAAAAACAATTTATCATAGTAAGTTATGTCCACAATCTGATTCAGGTCCAGCGGCCACAGTTTCATAACCCTCCTCATTTTGGTGGTGGTGTTCTTATTTATGGAACCACCGCCCGACGTCGGCCCAACAGCGAATGGCCACGCTCTCTACCCCGCTCGACTGCACCTCCTCTGCCCCCTCAGCCTCCGTCTAAACCTTGCTAGATTTCATCATCAGCAAGCTCCCCGCACCCCATTTCCACCTGAACCCATCAACCTATTGACTCCCCGCCACCGACAATGATGTTGTTGCGTAGTCCACGGCCCTGGGTCACTCCTAGCTCAGAATCACCGGCACACCTGTCTTGGCATGAGACGCTAGGTGAAATCGATTGGTCTGATTTGCAATTCCATGCAACTGATAAATACTAAAAGCTTTGAATTAGTTATTTATCAGTTTCACCTAAGTAATTAGTGACTAATTTATCTATGGTATCGTCACTCGTATGTTATACTTTATTTATAACATTCAAGGACCTTTTTTTGCAATACTCGTTGAAAAATGAAACTATTGTGTGAGTTGTGCCCTGATGAGTTATTCACTATTTTTGTGCATGACTAAGGAATTTTAGGAACACATGATTAAGTATTGACGTGCAAATCACGTGCAACTAACTACTATTAGTAGACGTCAAGAAATGCCTATGAATTACTCTCTTGTTATTTAACCATTTGATGTTTGGGGCTTTGATTATATGGGACCGTTTCCTGCCTCTAATTGATATACACATATTTTAGTTGCTGTTGATTAGTTACTAAGTGGGTAGAAGCTATTCCAACTAGTAGTGCTGATCATAACACCTCTATTAAGATGCTTAAAGAAGTTATTTTTCCGAGGTTTGGAGTCCCTAGATATCTCATGACTGATGGTGGTTCACATTTTATTCATGGTGCTTTCTGTAAAATGCTTGCTAAGTATGATGTTAATCATAGAATTGCATCTCCTTATCACCCACAGTCTAGTGGTAAAGTAGAGTTGAGCAATAGAGAGCTCAAATTAATTTTGCAAAAGACTGTTAATAGATCTAGAAAGAATTGGTCCAAGAAACTTGATGATGCATTATGGGCCTATAGAACTGCATATAAAAATCCTATGGGTATGTCTCCATATAAGATGGTTTATGGAAAAGCATGTCACTTACCTCTTTAACTTGAACATAAGGCATATTGGGCCATTAAAGAGCTCAACTATGATTTCAAACTTGCCGGTGAGAAGAAGTTATTTGACATTAGCTCACTTCATGAATGGAGAACCCAAGCCTATGAGAATGCCAAGCTGTTTAAAGAAAAAGTTAAAAGATGGCATGACAAAAGGATACAAAAGCGTGAGTTTAACGTAGGTGATTATGTGTTGCTATTCAACTCTCGTTTAAGATTTTTTTTGCAGGAAAACTTCTCTCTAAATGGGAAGGTCCTTACATTATCGAGGAGGTCTATCGTTCCGGTGCCATAAAAATCAACAACTTCAAAGGCACAAATCCGAAGGTGGTGAACGGTTACATAATCAAACATTATATCTCAGGTAATCCTATAAATTTTGAAACTAATATTATTGAAACCGTAACCCTGGAGGAATACATAAGGGACACTTTCCAGAATGTTTCAGACTCCGAAAAGGAATAGGTATGTGGTACGGTAAGTATATCGACTCCAAAATAGTTCTAATGGCAATTTTTCTCCGTTTTGGAATATTTACGAATTTAGAGAATCAAGAAGTAATCCAGGAAGGACACGAGGCCTCCACGAGGGTGGAGGGCGCGCCCACCCTTACTGGGCATGCCCCCTGCCTTGGGGGCACCTCGTGTGCCTCCCGAACTCCATTTTCTTGCACGTTACATATTTTGGTCGGTAAAGATTCATTATATAATCTCCCGAAGGTTTTGACCATCGTATCACGCAAAATTCTTCTGTCTTTGTTTCGAGCTGTTTCTGTTACAGATCTAGAGCATCGTGACGTCATCCTCCTCCAACAATGAAAACAAAGATGCTTGGCTCTTGAAAATAGAGCTGAATAGAGAAGAACTGGAGGAGATCAACAAGGAGGAAGGGATCAAGAAGGCCATGGAGGATCAAGCTCCGGCGGCGAAAGAAGAAAACATCCCTCAACCTTTACCTAACCTCTTTACCCCAACTGAGATTGAAGCTTTCAAGATGATTGAGTTAGCTCGCATACAAAACAAGCATCTCACACAAGAAAATATTTTGTTGAAGGATCATATCGTCGCACTCAAGGGCATTATCCGCAAGTTGGAGGAGCTTTTATGCTCGATGTGCGATTATCCACCATCATCATCACCGCCTTCATCACCTCCGAGGACATAATCATGAGTATGGGCACCCCCCTTGGCAACTGCCAAGCTTGGGGGAGGTTCCCCGGTATCATATCACCATCACACTCCTATCTTTACCGTTTTACTTAGTTCGATCCTTTTGGTAATATCTAAATCTAGTAGAATAAAGTTTTGGTATGAATTAGTTTTGAGCTTTGCTTTGTGATCCCTCTATGTAATCAAGGTCGTGAGCTACATAATAAAGATTAGTGTTGAGTCAAGGGCTTTGCTATCTTTCCATGATCATAAGTGCATAAAAGAATAAAAAGAATTAAAGAGTTCATATTGATCTTGTGGATAGTAATGACTTCACATATAAAGAGTATGAGGCATAAAAGTTGTTGAGAGTTGGCAAACGTAGTTTGGTCATCGTTACAATTATAGGAAGTAATAAAGAAAGAGAGGTTTTCACATATAAATATACTATCTTGGACATCTTTTATAATTGTGAGCACTCATTAAAGTATGACATGCTAAAGAGTTGATGTTGGACACGGAATACAACATAATGGGTTATATTTTCTCACATCTCAGTTAAAGTATGTTGTCATGGATCGTCCAACATGTTGAGCTTGCCTTTCCCCCTCATGCTAGCCAAATTCCTTGCACCAAGTAGAGATACTACTTGTGCTTCCAAATATCCTTAAACCCAGTTTTTGCCATGAGAGTCCACCATACCTACCTATGGATTGAATAAGATCCTTCAAGTAAGTTGTCATGTTTCAAGCAATAAAAATTGATCCCTAAATATGTATGACTTATTAGTGCGAAGAAAATAAGCTTTATACGACCGTGTGATATGGAAGTAATAGAACCGACAGACTGCATAATAAAGATTCATATCACAAGTGGCAATATAAAGTGACGTTCTTTTGCATTATGATTTTGTGCATCCAACCCTAAAAGCACATGACAACCTCTGCTTCCCTCTGCGAAGGGCCTATCTTTTACTTTATGGCTTTTACTTTATGCAAGAGTCAAGGTGATCTTCACCTTTCCATTTTTCATTTTATCCTTTGGCAAGCACCTCGTGTTGGAAAGATCCTGATACATATATCCAATTGGATGTAAGTTAGCATGAACTATTATTGTTGACATCACCCAAAGGTGAATACGTTGGGAGGCGAAATTATAAGCCCCTATATTTCTCTGTGTCCAAACTAAACTCCATAACCATAAGTATTGCGTGAGTGTTAGCAATTGTAGAAGACTATTGGATAGTTGAGTATGTGGACTTGCTGAAAAGCTTTATTCTTGACTCTTTTTGATGTTATGATAAATTGCAATTGCTTCAGTGACTAAGATTATAGTTTGTTAGTTCTCAATGAATTTTTTGAACCATACTTGACATTGTGAATAGATTGTTACTTGAGCATAAGAAATCCTATGACAAAATCTATATATGTTGCTGTTATAAGAATGATCATGATGCCCTCATGTCCGTATTTTTTTTATCGACACCTCTATCTCTAAACATGTGGGCATATTTCTCGATATCGGCTTCCGCTTGAGGACAAGCGAGTACTAAGCTTGGGGGATTTGATACGTCCATTTTGCATCATGCTTTTATATCAATATTTATTGCATTATGGGCTGTTATTACACATTATGTCACAATACATATGGCTATTCTCTCTTATTTTACAAGGTTTGTCATGAAAGGGGAGAATGCCGGCAGCTGGGATTCTGGTTGGAAAAGGAGCAAATATTGGAGACCTATTCTGCACAGCTCCAAAAGTCATGAAACTCCACGAAAGTAATTTTTGGAATTAATAATAATTATTGAGCGGAAGAAGTACATGAGGGGCCCACACCCTGGCCACGAGGGTGGGGGCGCGCCCACGCCTACTGGGCACGGCCCTCTACCTCGTGGGTCCCCTGGTGGCCCTCTGGTGCCCATCTTCTGGTATATGAAGTCTTCTACCCTGAAAAAATCATAAGCAAGCTTATGGGATGAAACTCCACCGCCACGAGGCGGAACCTTGGCAGAACCAATCTAGGGCTCCGATGGAGCTGTTCTGCCAGGGAAACTTCCCTCCGGGAGGGGGAAATCATCACCATCGTCATCACCAACGATCCTCTCATTGGGAGGGGGTCAATCTCCATTAACATCTGCACCAGCACCATCTCCTCTCAAACCCTAGTTCATCTCTTGTATCCAATCTTGTATCCAAAACCACAAATTGGTACTTGTGGGTTGCTACTAGTGTTGATTACTCCTTGTAGTTGATGCTAATTGGTTTACTTGGTGGAAGATCATCTGTTTAGATCCTTAATGCATATTAATACTCCTATGATTATGAACATGATATGCTTTGTTAGTAGTTACGTTTGTTCCTGAGGACATGGGTGAAGTCTTACTATTAGTAGTCATGTGAATTTGGTATTCGTTCAATATTTTGATGAGACGTATGTTGTATCTCCTCTAGTGGTGTTATGTGAACGTCGACTACATGACACTTCACCATTATTTGGGTCTAGAGGAAGGCATCGGGAAGTAATAAGTAGATGATGGGTTGCTAGAGTGACAGAAGCTTAAACCCTAGTTTATGCGTTTTGTAAGGGGCTGATTTGGATCCACTAGTTTCATGATATGGTTAGGTTTACCTTAATACTTCTTTTGTAGTTGCGGATGCTTGCAATAGGGGTTAATCATAAGTGGGATACTTGTCCAAGAAATGGCAGTACCCAAGCACCGGTCCACCCACATATCAAATTATCAAAGTAACGAACGCGAATCATATGAGCGTGATGAAACTAGCCTTACGATAATTCCCATGTGTCCTCGGGAGCACTTTTCTCATTATAAGAAATTATCTAGGCTTGTCATTTGCTAAAAAAAGGATTGGGCTACCTTGCTGCACCTTATTTACTTTCATTGCTTGTTACCCGTTACAAATTATCTTATCACAAAACTATCTGTTACCTACAATTTCAGTGCTTGCAGAGAATACCTTACTGGAAACCGCTTGTCATTTCCTTCTGCTCCTCGTTGGGTTCGACACTCTTACTTATCGAAAGGACTACGATAGATCCCCTATACTTGTGGGTCATCAATGGGTGATGGAGTTGCTTCTCGAAGATGGTGGGAGAGGCCTACTAGACAATCTGAGGGTGGAACTGCAATGTTATCAATAAGAGTGGGGATGTGTTTCTGTGTGTGCCTGTGCGTGATAGATATATCAGGACGCATCCATGGATGATGAAGGGGAACCATGTGTTTGGTAAGCAAACCTAACTATATGGGTAGATCAAGTGTTGTTTGTCGGAGGAAGGGAGACATAACTAATGAAGTAGATCGATCGACGCGTGGGTAAAAATGAGTTATAAGGACCTAGCTAGCTATATATATAGTGGGAGATCGGTCGGTGTACGTCCATTTGTTAGAGGCAAATAAGGCCCAGCGAGACGGATAGACAGAGAGAATGGAGCTAGGAGGTGGTGTGAGAGGCCCAGCTACTAGCTAGATAGGGGGAGGAGTGTGTGGTTGTGAGATCGATGAAAAGAGGGGCGAGAGTTTACACGTGTGTGACCGTATGAGAGACACGAGGCAAGGACACATAAAGGAGGAGATTGAAGGTGCGTGTGTATGTTGTAGGCAGGCATCGCTGGAGAGGTTTATCGATCGGTGTGTGTCGGAAAGGAGTTGTGGAGACTCTGGGAGAACGACCTAAAGAAAAAAAATGAATGTGCCCAGTGGATAGAATGCCAAGGGAGGGGGAGGGCAAGGAGGGCGTGTGCATGCATGAGAGAAAGTTAGTGGTAGCTACAAAGGTTAGAGGATTGTGTGGGTGTAAGAGACTAACAAAGATCATAATTTGATATGAATGTGGATTCATATATTTGAATAGGAGATCATAGTTTTTTAAACATATGCATGCATGAATATAGCGGTGGTACGCGTGCTGTGCACATGTTATACCATAATGTGATAATGCATGGCGTTTGCAACTCACAGCTAAATGTCGAACAATCTAAACCATATTATACATCAAACAATCTCACATTTTATTTGAATTTGTGATAATGTGTGGCGTTTGCAGCTTACAACTAAATATCGAACAATCTAAACAATACTATATATCAAACATTCTCACATTTTATTTGAATTTGTGGTAATGTGTGGTGTTTGCAACTCACATCTAAATACTTGTAGGCGTAGGGGGCGGGGCACCATACATAATGTGATAAACAAATTATACATATGATACATGGTTTAGATTATGAAGATCTAGCTAGAGCTAGAAATGTAATGTGATTTGAAATCAACATAGAGTGGATTCAAAAAATTGAGTTCGAGTTCATATAGTACACATAGTTCATATGCAACTCGAGACTAATCATGTGGTGTGCTTTGAAGATAATACACAAATGATGGTTTAACTTGACAATAATGATGATTGTAGATCTTATTAAAACAGAGAAATGAATTCAAATGCTTTGACTTCACAACAATCATTACTGTAGATCTTATTCAAATAGAGAAACGAATTCAAATTTCGTTCATATTGAAGTGATAGTATATACGTTTGGAATGCACTAAAACGTTCATTTGAGTAGTAGGTTGCATGCATTATACACGTAGAGAAATATTTTAATTGAACATAACATGAATTCCAAGTTTTGAATGACATTTGTAGTGCGAATTGATTTGGTACAGTACACGTTAGGCTTGTCGGGAAATTTCAACCCGCGCCTTGTTATTTAAGATATATCTTTGTCTCGTTGTGCTCCGATAACTCCCTCCATCTCAACCCGCGCCTTGCTATTCTCAAATTACAACGCGCGCGAAAACTCCCACCTCCTGTGAAATCCCGACACGCAAAATGCTCGTGGTACCCCTGAACCGAAAGAACCGCCTCAAATCGGTGGGGGTACTTTCCTAACTTACCCCACATTTCGGACAAGCGCGTCCCTAAGCCATGGTTCCCCACTGCCATCCCATCTGCCCACCCATTCGTACACCGAGGCCACGAAAAACCCGCGACGAAGCCCCACACCCTGCTTCGTCCGCAACCCAGCCGGAGCCTCTTCCCTGACGATGTCGTCCACAGCAACACCTCGACGTCCCTCATCCACCGTATCGGATGAGGATCTGTCGTCGATCTAGTCGTCCCACCAGTTCAACCACCCCGTCCTCCACCTCCAAGGAGCTACCCCAATGTTCCCCTCATCTTTCGTGCCACCTCCATTCCCACACCACCGTCTTCACCTGCACCACCGGAAGAGCATCATCATCACCGTTTCCTTGGATGAAGCTGCAGCCTAATCGGCGCCACCAAAGAGGTTGTACACTAATCGCCGCATTTTCTTCTTGATTCGATCTCACGGTGCTGCCGGCGCTCGGTCCCAAGCCAACACGGCGCGGCTCCATACATGGCGGCGTCGCCAGCCACTTCCTCCACGGCGTCGCTCCCTCGGCGGTGATGTCCACATCAGTAGGAGCTGATGCTGCTTTAGCTCTCGCTCACGCTGCTGCTCTGCTCTTGCTCTCGGTCCCCTGCCTGGTCTGCTCTTGCTATTGCTCTTGCTCGCGCTGCTGCTCTCACTCTTGCTCTTGCTTGTGATGCTGCTCCGATTTAGCTACACTTCATTCGACTGAATCGACTTTTGGGTCAGTCAATTTTCAGGGGGTGGGGGGCTCGCCGGGGTGAAGGAAGAACCAGCCACAGCGGGGAGGGGGGCTCGCCGGAGAGGTACCCCACTATCTATCTTAGGGTTAAAGGTGGGGGCGGTGGTCGCAGGCGGTGGTGGGGCGATGGCGTGGGGATCGCCAGAGAAAAAGCTCGGCACGGGGGGCCTAGAGGGATGGCCAGGGCGGCGGCGGACCGGTGGTGGGGAGTGTTTTCAGGGCGGGCGGGCGGCGCACCACCGGCCGCGGGCGGCGGGGGGTGCTGTTTGGCCAGTGGTGGCTGGCAGCTCAGGGGGGTGGAGGTTGAAGATGAACTGCAGGCCCTTGATTTCGTATCCAACGGCAGCAAAATCGACTAACCAGAGATGAAAAAGTCAGACAACTGACGTGTAGCCTCACCTTGCTAGTGCGTTCAGTTTCGACAGCAAAATTCAGTTTCGACAGTTAAGTTCAGTTTCGACAGTTAAATTCAGTTTCGACAGTTAAGTTCAGAGATGAGCGGCTGATGTATTTTACATCTAGCACTTTGTGGTTATGTATTTTACGTCATGTATTAGAGATGCTATTAGAATTCTACTCAGGTTAACGTTGTCTCTCTTGTCCTGCTTCAGCCTCGGCATCGTACAACTCACTGGAGCTGCTCCAACGACGAAACCCTCCATCACAGCGGAGCAGTACCTCGGGCTCCATCTCCAGACGCCTAAGATCTTCTTCCCCTCCTCCGACAGCCAAGTCAGTCGGAGCATCCTCACTGGCCAACCCAATCACGCTGAGATTGACATGGCTTCGCCAAAGAGGTTGTACACTTGTTGCATCTCTTTTTTACTCTACATGTTATATATATTGTCCACTGAGCACACGTAGTAACGGGAAATACGATTTTTTTATCCTACTATATGACAAGCAGTGAGGTACCAGGCAACTTAGCTATCCGTGATGGACTCTCTTGAACGCCATCATTATTTATCTCTGCGCGTTTGAGCTGTGCATTTGTCGATGGCCCTGGGAGTTGAGCTAGTAGGGCAGTGGCCTGGGTCCAAAGTAATAGAAGTAGCACAAAAACATTTTTTAGTGTAGGCTTTTCCTTGCTCAAGCCTGCCTACTAGAATCGCCAGTTCTTGAAAGGAAAAGTGAATGAAAAACATAGGAATTGAAAAGTTTCCTATGGTACTACTATTCATGAATTTGGTTCAAAGGAATGGAGCAAAGGAAAACTGTAGGATTTGTTCCTTTAGTGTATCCTTGAAAGAAAAAACGTAGGAATTTTAATTTTCACTTGTCGTCCTTTTCAAATTCCTATTCATGAAGCACAAGACTAAGAGATAGTAGCATAATAGCATTATAACCGTACATTTTCTTGTGGTTTGACTTAATCTCACCATGCTTCTTTGCATCCTGTGATATTCCAATTGTTGTGAATCAAACACCCAGATTGGCAGAAATCCTGTGTTTTTTAATTCTCTGTTTTGCACGTGTGTTCCTATCCTATTCCTGTCTATTTCCTATCCATGCATCCTCCAATTCAAACGAGCCCTTATAGAATTACTTCTCTTACAGATAGTTGTCAAAGAAAACCTTGCATGGTTTGTCCCGCTCCTGCTGCACCGTCATCCACCCCAGCTCAGCTGCTCCAACGATAGAAGGGTCCAGCACAGCAGAGATCCGGCCTCTAGACTATCTTTCGCCACCTCAGATCTTCTTCACCGCCGCCGGCAGCCATGAAAACTGCACTACCATCATCAACAGAGCAGATGACCTCGAGGACTACATGGGTCCGCAAGAGAGGTCGCAGTCTTTCGTGTCTGCTTATGTTATGCATCGCTTAATATTACATGCTACTTTATCGTCCTGTTCACCGATTAGACTCTGAGTCAACTCCAAACTAAATGTCAAACTTGAGGTTTTAAATGGTTGTGGGGTACATATCGGGGCCTCAATCAATAGTATCTATCTACTATCTGGTTAATCTCCGGTGTCTACTATGAGTTTCATGTTGGGTGGGAAACAAATAGTAAAGAAGCCATTAGCTGTATTCTTTAACTGAAGCCATTATCTGCCTGCTATTATTGGTTTTGGGTCTATCCACAGGTTGCTACCATCACTCTGGATTTCTGCATGCACTCCTTACATAATCTAACTTTTTTATTCCTATGCATGACAGTTATTGTAAACATTGGAACTGAACATGTAGAGCAAAAGAGACGAGCCTTGCGTGGCAATAAAATTTCATGCAGACGTTGCTCCATGGTAGGCGCAAAGGCAGCCCCCCTCCAGGCATTTCAGATTGTAATCGAGAGGAAGATATATGTTCTGAGGGGGATTCAGAAGGAGAAGACAACTCTTATTTACCCCCTGAGGTCTTCGCTCTAACTTGGCATGCTAATGTTGGTTATATCATGCATATGGTGCCTTGCATTGCTTACTTTATACATCAAATATGTCATCTACTTAGTTTAGACATCCTTTGTGTGAATGCCATCTGTTTAGTTTATTCATCATTTATGTGAATTATGCAACGCCATCTTGTTTAGCCATGCATCATATATGTGAATTTTGCAATGCCATCCTGCTTAGTCAGTCATCTTATATGTAAATTATATCAAGCCATCCTTTTTTTGTTACATATTAAATTTTTCAACAATGTTAGTACATTCAACTGCTCTTCGTGTGCATCAGCCATTTGACACGGTGATGGCAAATTCTGGAGTGAAAACAAGGTCTTCAGAGCAGACTATGCTATCTGACGAAGCACATATTTCGCTGGTTACGGATAGCTCCTCAGAGGAGGATTCAGAGACAGATGACCAGTCCTATCCCCCCCCTCGAGGTGTATGCTCTAACTTGGCAGGGTTATATTGCTCATATCGTGCGTATGGTGTCTCGCATTGCTATGTAATTTGATTAGTTTAGACATGCTTTGTGTGAATGCCATTTGTTCAATGTCTAATTACCATATATATGTGAATTATGCATTGCCATCTTGTTGCAAGACATTATATATGTGAATTATGCAATGCTATCTTGTTGCAAAGGCATTATATATATGAATTATGCAATTCCATGATGGTTAGCCAATCATCATGTATGCGAATTATATCATGCTATCATTTTTTTATTATGTGTTCCATTTGTCGACAACGTTTGTATATTCAACTACTCTTCCTGTGCATCAGCCATTTGAAGCGGTGATGGAAGTATCTGGAGGGAAAAGAAGGTATTCAGACCAGACAATGCTACCTGCTGAAGCAGACATCTTGCTGGTTACAGAGAGCTCCTCAGCGGAGGATTCAGAGACTGATGACTAGTCCTATTTCCCCCCTAAGGTCTATGCTCAAACTTGGCAGGGTTATATTACCCATGTCATGCATGTTGTCTTGCATTGCTTAGTTTTTACATCATATATGGATTGCCATCTGCTTACTTGCTTACTATATAAATCATATATTTGAATTATATCATGCCATCATGTTTACATAGTACATACACATCATCTATCTGAATTATGGCATGGCAACCCATTTAATAAAGACGTCATATAGTTATATCATCTCATCCTGTTTAGTGTTTACAGTCATCATATTTTGAATTATGGCATCCTATCCATGAATGTATGTGAATTATGGCATGCCAACCTATTTAATAAACACATTATATAGTTATATCATGTCATCCTGTTTACATAGTCATCATATTTTGAACTATGTCTTTCCATCTTTTTTAGTTAGCCATCATAATGTGAAATTGTGTCTTTCTATCCTGTTTAGTTAGCCATCATATATGTGAAATTGTGTCATGCTATCATGTTTGGTTAGACAACATAAATGTGAATTATTTCATGCCCTCTTTTATTCCCCACTATCCATTGCACCTGTCTATCATACAATATCTATACTTTCAATTACTTTTCTTGTTTATCAGCCATTTTGAATTGCAGAGGGTGATGGCAGTATCTAAGGGAGTAACAACACGGTCTTCAGAAAAGATAGTGCTAGCAGTTGATGCAGATCGAACCACGGTTGTACTTGCCCAAGGACCAGATCCATCACATATAACCCAGACTCTCGCAGATTGTACCCCTACCCAGTTGGACAGAGAACTAGCTACACCCCTTCTAACCCCAACCCCGGCAGATAGTAACCCAAATCCAGTTGACACAGCACCGTCTCCACCATAGAGCACCGAAACACGAGCAGTTAGTAAGGGAACTGCAGTGCCCAAAGCACGAGGACCACCACTTCGAATCCCAACTCAACGCTTAAAGGAGAAGAAGATTTGTTCTCAGGTCAGGTTCTGTAGCTATGGTTCATACTCCTTTGCTCTTGCATTACTGTATTTACTCATACCAACTATTTTCAAATTTGAAGGATGGAATTGAAACTCCAATGGTGCAACAGGTATGTTTTAAACCTGTTTCTTTAACCGGTTTGCTGTTGTAACCTGCTCTATGTTGATTTCAGTTTCAATTGAATAAACAGTTATGTTCTCATGTCATGCACATTACAAGTGTTGTTATTGCTCTATAGTTTCCCACACTTGTATTCTGTCTATTCTGCTTTGTCTTGAACAAATATTATTTGAATTGTGTCTCTATCTTGATTTGGCAACAAAAACTAGAATGATATAGACCATAAAGTGACCATGGTACATAGATATATGTTTGTTTCATGTTGTTATCCTATCCACTCTCATTTACCAAAATGAGTTTCATATACAACATGGTAAACCTGTGATGTGTCTACTTGTTTCTCTTTTAGAATGAGGACAAAATATTGGACCGCGTTATGCAATGGTAAAGGAAGTAATGCAGATAAGGTTCAAGATAGTGAGACATCCCTGTTGGTCTCCAAGAAAGCTGATAAAAACTATCTTGACGACAGTGAGAGAACACAAAAGTCATGTCTTGATGTAGTGTTCGAGTTACTATCCGCTACTGCTCGCACAAGCTCTTCGAACTCGCTGCGTGAATCAGTTCATCTTCTTGAGTCTCAACTTCAAGTTGAAAGACATCGATCAGATGTGCTGCGATGGGAAGCTGAAGGACTGAGGAAGTCCTTGCAGAATTAAGATGCATACTTCCTAGTGCAACAGCAAGCGCGGGAGGATTTAAGAGCCAACAAGAGAAAGTTAATAAGCTTGCTAAGCATCTTGCCAACATTATGGGTACCCATGATATTGTTTCTTGAGATCTTCTGAAGTGGTTTCAGTTCTGGATTTGTTTTGCTATGGCGTTTATTTGCGTTGGTCGCCAACTTTGACAACCAGTGTATATGATATACTGCATTCTTCCCTATATTTGCACTGGTGGCGAACTTTGATGCCTAGTGTATGTAATATGTGTAATAGCCGTGATAGCCTAGCGTTAGTTGCTTGCTTATTTATTTCCTTGTTGTCTTGTTTATTTGTTTGCTTGTAGTCAGTGCAGTTCTTTTTCCGCGGTTTGCTAGTGGCCGCAATAACCTATTTTTTAAAACAAGGCCACAATAACCATGGGCTACATATTTATTGTAGTGACACTGGGCCTCCTACCGGACGTAGAAACAATGGGCCTTCTACGGGCCGTAGAAACAATGGGCCTTCTACGGGCCCTAGAAACAATGGGCCTTCTACGGGCCGTATCATCAATGGGCCTTATATGGGCCATAGGATCGACTGGCCAAACATGGGCCAATAACAGACCGCATTATGGCCGTAAACAGGCTAGAGTTGGAATCATCCGTTCATGGGCCGACCATAACGACCGTCGTGCATAGGTTGTATTTGATGACGCTATGAAAACGGCCTAACATATTAACGGGCCACAAACGGGCCGACTATAACAACGGGCTGAATTTGGCCCACAAGCAAAAAATGACAGTAACGGGACGTAAGTAACCGAATGCTGGAAATTAGCCCGAGAATAAATGGGCCCTGAGAAGGCCGAAAGATAACATGGGCTGGAAATGGCCCAATGGAATAATGGGCCGTTAATGGGTACAAAGTGATACACTGTTTATTACGGGCCAGTTTCACCACGGGCCGGTAATGGGCCAAGAGTTACAAAGGGCCTCATATGGGCCGAAAGACGTCATGGGCCATACATGGGCCGGAAGTTAAAACAGACTGGAATCATATTGGAAGGTCCATATAACGCTAATGGGCCTAATTCGGATAGGTCATAACGGACCCTGGGTTAGCGCGCTGTAAATGGGCTATATGCGAACAGGCCGTTAACAGGCCTTCAGTTGGCCGGCCCTCCACCTTTTGACCAAGTCAAACGGGCCGGCCTTTTCACAGGAATGGGCCTCTGTTGGGCCGTGCCACATGTTAACATATCATAGGCGCCTTATGTCCAATGAGTGGATGACATCTGTCACAACGATGAGCCGACACGTGTTTCCTCCAGCCAATGATGATTTTACATGTGGAAAATCCCCATTGGTCGGGGCTGTTAATGGGTTATCGGATCCAAAATCGGACCCGATAGCTTAACGGCATTCCGCTACGGTGGATGCCACATGTCGGTCACCCTTGACAAAAGCACTTCTGTGACGCGTGATTTATCGTCATGGAAGTGGAAACTTCCTGATTATAATTTTGGTAATGTCATGGAACACTTCTACGACAACACAGGTATGACTATCTTGATTCTGTCATAAAATCATCATGGATGTACATGCATGACAAAAAATGCGACCTACTGTGACAAACACGTATCATCACGGAAGTGTATTTTTTTGTATTGTATTGAGGCTTTTCTGATAACCTGATCATCGGACCCATCGCGGAATGATACACCAAGAAAGGCAAGGGGCTTTGACGTACAAGGGAATTCCTAGGTGGTCTCTGCTAACGATCATTATTCCTGTTTTACATACCTGCACGCAGCCCGCTCTTGGTCATGGCATGTCAAATAGCCTTATTTGCTTATCACACTACTTGTACACATACGCCTTGACGTATTAATCAAATTACAATGGAAAATAATTGGCAGCGTCCGTTTAGTACTTAATTTTTCCTTGTCTTTGTATTTATTGCACTCATACATTCTGGTACGCCTTAATTCGCCAGGGGCTTCATTGTACCCCATTACACGGCAGGAAAGTCCGAACACCGTCACGATTGTTCGGCACCCCGAACTTATAGCATTATATGCATTGGCTCCGAATCATGTCTTGGGTCAATAGTTGGGTTGCCAAGCTCCTGTGCTTCCTACCCTACGTTCCGCTATATCGGCTAGGGTAGTACAGGGAGAACTACTGCAATTGTATCCCGGTTATTCCGGACAAGCACCTCAGTAGTGAAAGCCGAAAACTGACTGTCATGATGCGGCGAGAGCTAGTAAGCTGTTCGAGAGGTCACAAAATCTTTAGCGATTTCTTCCGCATTATGTGATAACTAATGCATCGTGCGACGGATCGGTTTTTATCCGATCAGGTGTTTTACAATACCCCAAGTTCGGTCTTCCGAACACTAGGGGTTGCGCCTACCTTTCTTTTGTCAAACTCCTATGGCTAAGTGAGGGTGATAAAGCCTTATAGTCCGATTGCCTCGTTCGTTGCGCTAAACACCTCCTTTAAGAACCAAAAATCTGGAGTAAAGAGTGTTTAGATTTATCCAGAACACCCCCGTACTTCCTACGTGGGGGCAGAAGCCGACGACTGGACAACTCTAAGAATTAATCTAAAAACGGCCGCACAAGAGGTAAAAATTCAAATAACAAGCATTATTTTACATAACGACCTTGTTTCATATTACAGCACAGGATAACATGCACATACTCATGGGAATATAATATCCTTGGCACATTGCTCCGCCACAAGGTGGGATCCCTCCAGGACACTTTCATAATACAACTCAGGCTTGCGGTGCTCTTTCCCTATGGGCGGTCCTTCAGCCATCAGCTTCACGGCATCCATCTTCACCCAGTGCACCTTGACGCGGGCAAAGGTCATTCGAGCACGTTCGATGCAGACCGACCGCTTGATGGCGTCAAGCCGAGGCCAGGCACTAACCAGCCGCTTTATGAGTCCGAAGAATCTGCTGGGAATCGCTTCGGCAGGCCACAGCCGGATAATCAAATCCTTCAGGGCTAGTTCGGCCGCCCTATGCAGCTTGACCAGCTGCTTCAGCTCATCGGTCAAGGGTACTGGATATTCTGGCGCAAGATATTGCGACCAGAATAGCTTCTCCGTAGAGCTCCCCTCTTCGGCTCGGTAGAATTATGCAGCGTCAGACACGCTGTGCGGCAGATCCGCAAATACCCCTGGAGAACTCCGAATCCGGGTCAGTAAACAAAATATTTCCTTCACATATTTGCTCTGCATAATAAAGGCCTTACCCTCTGCGATCTTCCTGGACTCTTGGATTTCCTGGAAGGCGCCTTGGGCTTTAGCCCGGGCATCGTGCGCGGATTAACGAGCCTTGGTGAGTTCGGACTCTTTATCCACTATACTCTACTCCAAGGTCTCGCACTTGCTTATGGCTTCTTGGATCTCTTGTTGAAGTTCAATAACCCGAGCCTCATGGTTTTCACGAGCAGCCTGCTCCTTGGCCGCTTTCTTTTCGGCCTCGGCCACCGCCTTCTTAAGAGCCTCGACTTTGGTCGCCGCTCCTAATACATATCATGACATTTTGTAGTCAAAATAAATTATTCATTTGTATTTGAATACAAATAAAGTTATTCCATACCTTGGTTATCTACCAATTGCTTTTTTACTTGGTCGAGCTCCTTTTCGGCCCACTCCCGACTATGCTTTAGTCCGGAGACCTCCGCAGTATGAGAGGTAGCAGACAATAACGACGCTTGCTCATTCACAGAAGTGTTTCCTAGTTAGTCTCCTGCGAAATATATTTGATCCTATGTCCGATTTTCTTTTCGAACACCGAACAGTGTATCAGGGGCTACTATCTATATTGTGACATTCTTTCAACTTCATTACTTACCTCAAAGCCTGTTACAAGGCTGGTACAGGCTTCGGTCAACCCACTTTTGGCGGACTGTATCTTCTCAATCACCGCACCCATAAGGGTACGGTGATCTTCAACGATGGAAGCGCTTTGCAGCGCCACCAATAAACTATCCGTCACCTCGAGGTGGACCGAGGTCACCGGCGGGATAGGCGCACCACCTTCTGTTGAAGGAGGTTGCTGTCCTGATTCTGGAGTCGTATTGGTTTCCGGAATTGACTCTGGCTGGGGGCCGAATTCAGGACAGCCCCCGCCGTCAGCATCCATGGGGGTCTGCTCCCCCATATGTCTGGCTGCCGAGGTTTGACCCTCTGGCGCCGCCTCGACGGTCTCCTGAGCTCCGCCCTGGCCTGGGCCCCTTTGGGACGACACCTCGGTGTCATCCACGCCTTTGGTGGAGGAGGCCGTCGGGAGGGTCTCGCTGTCCATCGCATCCGGGTCCAGTGAATCGTCTGATGAAGATCGCTCGGTGTTGGACCCGGCCAGACTGTAGAATGCGTGACTCAATGCGTTAATGCTACATGAAAGTAAGACTGGATGTATGAATGTGTCCGGGTTTCTTTGTACTCATGATTTCGCCAGGAGCTTGACCCTGGGTTCCCACTCCGGGCTGTTGTCGATGGCTGGGATGGATTTGTCTGGAAGGGAAACTTTCCCCTTCTTAGACGTGTCGGCCTCCAAATGTGGGGAGGCCGTCCTCTTCTTTCTCCCCCTCGCAGGGGGGGACTGGCTTTCCTCTTCTTCCTCCTCCTCTCCCTCGTCTTCTTCGGCGGAGGAGTGGGCCTCGGTGTCTTCGGACACCGCGTCTGAAGTACCTTTGCGGCGGAGCCCGCCCCTGGTTTTCTTGGCCTTCTTCTTTGGTGCCTTGTAAGGCGCCGGGACCAGCATCTTCATCAGAAGTGGGCCAGCTTGTTCTTCAGGCAGCAGAGCCGGACAGTGATCTGCTCTGCCTTCTTCGTCTAGCCATGGGAGAATCGTTAGGGAAATATTAGGTGTTTTCCCCGAAGTATATAAATAAAGGATACACCTTGGAAACATATAAAGACTTACCGAACTTGCGGGACGGGACAATTTGTGCCCGCAATCCTCGACAGTGTCCGGCCATGACTTGCCGGGCTTGAATAGCACCCTCCAGATGTCTTTGTGTGTCGTGCCAAAGAACTTCAGCAAAGTTGGGTGCTTAGCCGGATCAAACTCCCATAGATTGCAAGTCCGACGTTGGAATGGAAGGATCCGGCGAACTAGCATCACCTGGACCACATCGACAAGTTTGATATTCTTGTCTTCCATGCTCTTGATATGCGCTTGGAGCGTCGTCAGCTCGTCTGACGAAGACCAGTCTAGGCCCTTTTCAGGCCAGGACTTGAGCCGTAGTGGGGCTCCAGATCGGAATTCAGGGGTTGTGGCCCATTCGGTGTCGCGTGGCTCGGTGACATAGAACCACTGTTGTTGCCAACCTTTGACGGATTCATTGACTATACCTGATGGCCGTGTGACATTGAGCATCTTGCTCACCATGGCGCCTCCACACTCGGCATGTTCGCCGCCTACCACCTTTTGCTTCACGTTGAAAATCTTTAGCCACAGTCCGAAGTGTGGAGGGATGCGGAGGAAAGCCTCGCACACGACGATGAATGTCGAGATGTTGAGGAAGGAATTGGGGATAGGTCATGGAAATCAATCCTGTAATAATAAATAAGGCCGCGAACAAATGGGTGGAGGGGAAACCCCAGCCCACGGACGAAGTGAGGGAGGAATACAACCCTCTCGTGGGGTTCCGGAGTAGGGACGATCTGTCCCGCCGCCGGGAGACGGTGTGCGATCTTCTTGGCCAAGTATCCGGCCTCCCGAAGTTTCTTTGAAAGTGCATTATATCGACTAGAGGGGGGTGAATAGGCAATTTTTATGAATTCTTCACTGAGGAATTTGGTGGTGAGGAAATTCCTAAATGAAGAACTACTTGCAACGGAATAAGTACTCAGAAAGGAACATAACGGAACACAAGCACAATCATCATGATGAAATGAAGACAAGACAGAGTACAGAAAACGTAAACACAGGATAACACAAGATGAAGACAGACAGAATGAAGAAATTGAACTGAGGAAATTGAGAAAGTCTTCAGCCAAAAGTCTTCAAACATATATGAACAGGCACACAACAACATACATGAGGAAATGAAAGAGTTGAGGAAATAGAACCAGTTAGCTCGGTGAAGATAATGATTTGGTAGACCAGTTCCAACTATTGTCTCAATTGTACATCTGGTTGGAGCGGCTGAGTATTTAAACTCGAGGACACCCAGTCCCGGACACACAGTCCTCACCGTATTCTCCTTCAGCTAAGGTCACACAGACCTCGCCCAATCACTCGTGGTAAGTCTTCAGTTGACTTCTGAACCTTCACAAACTTGGTCACTCGGTGATCCACAATTCCTCATGGATGCTCTAGACCTTGAAGCCTAACCGTCTGGAAGAAGCACAGTCTTCAAAGGTAACAAGCGTCGGATCCACGCAGGATCAATCTCTTCAGTGATGCTCAATCACTTGGGATTTTGTAGGTTTGGGTTTGGGATTTCCTCACTTGATGATTTTCGCTCAAAGTCCTCGGAGGATGGGATGCTCTCAATTGACAAGTGGCAGTTTCTCTCGGAGCAGCCAACCAGCTAGTGGTTGAAGGGGGGGGGGCTATTTATAGCCTAGGGAGCAGCCCGACATGATAAGACATAAATGCCCTTGTCTGATATGACCGTTAGGTGGGTAGATATTTTGGGACAGCTGGCAGGTAGCACAGCAACGGTCAGAATTTTGACTCTCAAATACCTCAGGGCTATCATGTTCCTCACTTTGTAGGCAATTCACACTGGTGAATTCCTAACTCCTCAGTCAGAACAAATTCCTCAGAGACCAGAAGAACTTCGTCTCTGTCACTGAAGAATATGACTAAACTGTATGAGATTTTCAATGGCTTCACTCGAAGGGATTGGTAGGTGTAGGATTTTGAGTTGAGCATCACATGGAAATTTTTCCTTAGTATTTCCTCGACCCCCTTTAACAGTATGGTGTTTCCTATGACTCAAGAAATAGAAAATGAAACTACGAAAACAAGTCTTCACGCTTCATATTCCTGGATGAAATACCAAGTCTTCAAGGTCACACCAATTTATTCACTTTCAAAGTCTTCAGATATTCGAAGTCTTCAGACGAAGAACTTCATTTTTAGGGGTCGACTTTCTCTGTAAATATCAAATTCCTCATAGACTTATAGACCTGTGTACACTCACAAAAGCATTAGTCCCTTAACCTATAAGTCTTCAATACACCAAAATCACTAAGGGGCACTAGATGCACTTACATTCTTGATATCCTTCTCCTTGACGGAGGAGGCCATCCACTTGCCTTGCGCTCCGGATCCGGACATGGTTGGAGTGCTTTTTGGGGCAGAAGGGGTGGGTGTTTGGGCGCTGGAGCTCGAGAATGAATGAGCAGAGGAAGGAGAAGGCGTGGGTGAAAGAGGGGAATCCTTATCCCTTTATAAAGGCAATAAAATCATGTGCCTCCCCACTTGCCCCAAGACTCTCTTATTCCCCAAGCGCCGCGCAAATGGCGCGGTTGGGTTACCCATGCCCGTATTGATGAGAATCCCGTGATAAGGGGACACGATCTCTGCTTCGACAAGACGTGCCAATGAAACCGCACCTCAAAATACGGAATGGCAGGTAAAGAAACGGTTTGAATAATGACTGGGCAGTGGCGTGATGTCACGCTACGAAAAATTGTCAGCAGGTTGGACTCATGGAATATTATACTTTCTACGGTGGTATGCGGAATTTGTTTTGCAGAGCCGGACACGATTCTTGTGTTCTAGATCTACTTTGGAGTATTCGAAGAAGGAACCCTCCTTGCAATGCCGAAGACAATCTGCGCGCCGGACTCATCGTCATTGAAGCCTGGTTCAGGGGCTACTGAGGGAGTCCTGGATTAAGGGGTCCTCGAACAGCCGGACTATATGCGTATGCCGGACTATTGGGCTATGAAGATACAAGATAGAAGACTTTGTCCCGTGTCTGGATGGGACTCTCCTTTGCGTGGAAGGCAACCTTGGCGATTCGGATATGAAGATTCCTTTCTCTGTAACCGACTCTGTGTAACTCTAGCCCCCTCTGGTGTCTATATAAACCGGAGGGTTTAGTCCATAGGGCAAGAACAATCATAACCATAGGCTAGCTTCTAGGGTTTAGCCTCTACGATCTCGTGGTAGATCAACTCTTGTAATACTCATATCATTAAGATCAATCAAGCAGGAAGTAGGGTATTACCTCCGTCGAGAGGGCCCGAACCTGGGTAAACATTATGTCCCCCGCCTCCTGTTACCGTTAGCCTTAGACGCACAGTTCGGGACCCCCTACCCGAGATCCGCCGGTTTTGACACCGACACCCGCATCGTGCGCTCCCTGTTGCGCGACCCCACCTTCTCGCTCCCACTCCCGAGCACCGCCGACGTCTTCCGCCGCTGCCGCAACGTTCTGCCCTCCTTTTTCTCTTCCGACCAAGTAGGGCGGGAGACTTGAATGAGCACCTCTCCACCACCGAAGCGTGGTGGCCTCCTTTTACTGTTATGGGAGCGTGGTGGCCTACACCACTCCTGGCTATTGTCGGGGAGCACCTCTCCACCAAAGTTCCCGTCCTCTGCTTGCCCGATTGAAGAGATGAGGAGGAAGAAGGCAATGGATGGATGACATGTGGGACCTAGGTCCATCTTAGCAAAATTTCCACAAAGGCATGCCACATCAGCCTTATAGGTGGGCCTAACTAGTCAGTTTGACTGTTTTCACGAGGTTATCCGACTATTAGTGCTCCATGTTGTGCATTAGGCACATTTCTGGTAGTTTTTTGTGCCCTGCCTTTAATGTGGTACCAAGTTGTTACCCTAGCCCCAAGTGTGGTGGTTTTGGGTAAATAACTGCGGAAAAGAGGACGCGCTAGCATGGAACGGGAGGAACATGGTGACACGATCCTTGTTATGTTCCTCTAGATAACTCACTCGGGTAGCAATTAATTGAAGATACAAGTAAATCAGTAGTAGCATCACTTGAGAAGGTCTCTCATGGCAAAATTCTTTTAAAGCCTTCTCTACCATCGTTTTAAGACGTTTCTTCGAGTTTTGTTAGGGTTTGTGTTCTACTCAGAAAGACGAGACAACGGCGGCTCCCTGAAGATGGGATAAGGTTCTCCCCGCCTAGCCCCATTTCGGTGGTGTGTCTAGCATCGTCGGTGGGCATGTGGAGATGTGTCTCCGGCAGATCTGTCCTTGATGAATTTGCTCGGATCTGGTCGTAGTTTGCCTATGTTTGTGTTTCTTCAGGTTGGATCCTTCCGATCTACGCTACTCTTCATCGGCGGCGGTTGATGTTCTGATGTGCTGGTCCTATGGGGCCTTAGCATGACGATTTCCGGACTGTCTACTACAACAAGTTTTTCCTGGCTCCTGCTATGGAGGGGAGATGACGACGGCATGCCTTTCGGCTCGCTTCAGTGCTTGTAGTCATCGCTAGGTGGTCTACGTATCTAGATGTAATTTTTATTATTTTGGTGCTCGTTGTATTGCCATGATTGAAGATGAATAGATTGAAAGTTTTGTCAAAGAAGCCTTCTCTACCATTGGATTCGGCCTTCGGGGTCAACCCAGCGGCTTCTATGAGGAAGGCGGCACAAATGAGGCTCGCGGGCTTGTTAAGGAAGGCGGCTAGGGCCGCTAAAGGGGGGGAAAATGAAAGGCATTTTCTGGTCTTCCCTTCGCCTGGCGGTGCTTGTGGGTGTGGGGGGTGGGGGGATGTGCCACGGCGAAACAAGGGAACGAAAGGTCGCTTTGCATTGAATGCTCTTTACCCTCCCCACTATGAGGGTATGTTGTCTTGGGAAGTGTTGAAGCTTGCAAGAATTGGGGATCCAAGGGGAGTACGTACATGCCCAGTGGCGGTTCGGGTTTCAGTCACCGGTCCTCTCCAGAAAGATGAGTGGTGCATTTATCTTCAACTAGTAAGCTTGCACATGCAACGCACATCTAGATTACCATCAAATAGTTATCGAAATAATAAAATTATACGTGCAATGGGTGTCTCGAATAATATAAATATACACATCACAAGCTCCTCAATAGTATACGCAAAGTTAAAATCAATATCTTGTATTGTTGAATATCATTAGAAAACACAACAATTAGCTACGTCTAGCGGAAGGGGCGATTTGGTGCACGAGCCCAGCTGATCCCGATATCCTTGCCTTCCGTTCGTGGCTCGGGATCTGAAAAGAAACGGTCTGACGCATCTGTTGCAGAGTTTAGATAATGGGGAGTCCCGGGGAATACAGTACGAAACAGTGGTTCGTACGCAGGCCCAGAACGAACTGTTGGGACGGCGGATTCGCGTGTGCGTTCTGGTCCGTGGACCAGAGTGTTAGTACAGGACGGTAGGGGCCTGCCGAGCCATCCGTCAGACGCGTGAATGGCAAACCCCACCCTGCCTGTTCATTCTGGAACCCTCGCCGCCCCTCTGTTCCACAGGTGCTCGCCCTTAATCCAGTGTTCCAGAAAAATCTCCGGCGGCAGAGCTCGTGCTGTTCCGGCGGTTGCCGGTGAAAAATGGATGATGCCGGCATGGTGTTCCTTCTCGATCCTGTTTACAGGTTAGTGCCCTCAGATCTGCAAATTAATTTGAGCATTTGTTTCCATGCTAACTTCCGGGGCTTGGTCGCCGGCAAGGCCATCCTTTGCCAGGTTCCCACTGCGAGAGGAGTTGGCCGACAGCCATGAGCACCTACATCCGGTTTCTCTGGTCTTGCTGGCGAACAGCAGTGCCGGAGTTGCCGTTCCTGAGAACTCAAGTGCTGGTTCTGGCTGCGGTCAGCAGGTTGGCGACGACGGCACTAATACGGCACAAGCTGGAGTGCGCCGTCGCCCGGATACATCCCCGACGAGGTCGGGCAGAGTCTATCACTCTATCCACAGGCCCCTGGGTGGAGAAAAAGGTATGAAGCCAAATCCTGTCGTTGTTGGACTGTATCTTCTGCATTGTTAGTGCACGTTGGTTTGGACTGCACATATTCAGACATGATTAAGATTAATTTGGAGGTCGTTACAAAAGTGAATGTATGAACTGTCAAACTGAACCTGTTGTAGCCCATCATTGCTTCACTTCCTGATTGTTCCTGAATACCCATGCGCATCACTATGTATGATGAGTTTGAAACGGCTGTGGGGCATGCTGTTAGATAAGTACAATTTGAGGAAGCACCCAGTTATATGAAATCAGGAAAAACTGAGCAAAACCATATTTCACGGGTGTTCTCTGCGCCAAGGTAACGAGCACACAACACAGTGAAAGCGCTAATCACATGTTGAAGACGTACATGCCACCGGCAACTCCGATGCATGTTTTTGTTAGGCAGTACATAGGTTACAGTTTGACCGCGAGCGCGAGAAAAGCTATGAAGAGAAGAGGACGATGATAGTAATTTATTTATTTTTTGGTTTCGCTCTACAGTTTAGTTCCTGACGGAGGTGCATTCAAGTTCTGGCTATGCAAGTTATTTGGTTATCAGTTTAACTAACTGTAAAAACCCTGAACTTTTTGTTTGCCAGGGCGGAGCTGTGAGGAGAACAAATTTGGCGATAGAGCGGCATGCAAGTAAAAATATACACTAGGGCAATGTTTGAAGAGTTTGGTTGTGAAGTAATTGAAGGGACGGCCTACAATGTCACAGAAGTAGAGAAGATGAGGAAGTATGTCACAGTTCACAACAATGCAGCAAAAAGAGAGGAATGAAGCAGAGTTCAGTACAGGTGAACATAAGTGAAGACAAAAACAGAGTTTACATGTGAATGTGGCCAGTTTGAGCACACTGGGATGTTATGCAACCATGTTTTGATGGTAACTTCTGTTGAGATTTATATTCCTGCAACGAAAACTGTATTTCTGGACGAGAGATCTAAACGAACTCTGATGTGACAGGTCATGGATATACTTCATCTCAAGGAGATCCCTGCTATGCATATATTGAAGCGGGTGGACCAAGGACGCGAGGGACATACTTCCCAATCATCTTGTTCAGTACCAGAAGGATAATTCAGTTAAGTTGTCATTCACCTGCAGGCACTCGACTCCATACCTCAAAGCCATGGAGGTTGTACGGATAGGCGATGCGAGTGCAGAATCGTTCGATCACATGTTTGGTGGTCTCACAGCTTTACTGGTGAGTGGCGCACCTTAGTCAGAGAAAAGGGATGGTTTGGGTTTCGAGGACCGCATGGCCGGTTTGGCTCCTGGTACACTACCTGGCAATGAGAGGCTGCATATATTGGAGACGGCGGTGCTGATCAATGCTGGTAATTTTGTTAGTGTGAATGCTCTCCAAGGTCTAACAGCTCCAGAGAAGTAGAGGGGGGGGGGGGGGGGGGGGGGGGGGGGTATGGAATCAAGGCCTTCGGGTGTTCCTTGTGGAAAATATGAAACCCTAAAATTATGTGTTGTATTGATCTGACCCTTGTGTAGGGTATATATAGGAGTATAAGAGGGGTAGAGACTTGGAGTACAAGATAAGTTACATGTGGTTTAAACTAATTATATCTCTATCTCCTTATCTCTAACTTAAACCCAATTATATTTCTAACATTCCCCCTCAGTCGTAGCGGGAGTGAAGCGGACGAGTACGACTGGATTTGAAGTCTTGCGCTTTCGTCGTCTTCTTCGCTGCGCCATCATCAGCTGCGTCTTTGATGGGTTGGCACCTAGGGCGGTGACTGCGTCCCCTTCTGGTGCCTTCATGCCTTCTCCTCTATTCCCTCCCGCAGTCACAGCGGAAGTGGCGTGGACGCTAGTGACGACGCGGACGCTGTTGACTGGAGTTGCTGCCGATGAGTTGCTGTAGACGTAGCCATGTGGTCGATGTCGAGGTAGCCGGTCAGGGTGACGTAGCCGTGGTCGATGGTGTGGTCATCGCAGATGATGAAGCCGCACAAAGCCGGAGGCGCAAAAAAAAGCGCTATGATGGGGCTGCAGACGTGGACGATACACCTTGCGGATGTCAGAGGGTCCCGTCGACGATGAGTCCGCCGGTTTTGCCAAGACCGGAGGAAGCCCATCGAGCACACATCAGTTTTGCCAGAACCGTGTGGCCGTGTAGGGTCGTCACTGTAGTGACGCCGTGTCGATGCAGTCGTGTTGTCGTGGATGACGCGGTCGATGCCGTCGTCGTGGTCGCATCTTGCAGAAAAATCTGTCAGAGGACGCTAGTTGTCCATCTTGTGGACGAGGCGGTGGCGGTGTGTCGATGATGAAGTTGATGAAGACCATGGCGATGAAGTATCGGTGGTGCAACGACATGTCGACAATGATGCGTCGTTTGGAGGCGTCCCTCGTGACAACGGGGTGTCGATGTCGTGTCGTGCTGAAGAAGTCGATGAAGAATTGCATCTCGTTTCACACCGGCCTGGCGTGGGAACAGTGCATATTGAGGTAGCTTCTCGTAGGTGTGGTCGATGAAGTATGTTGGCTCGCGGACGGGCTAGTCGTACAGGTCGATGAAGTGGCACAGGGTCGATGCAGAGGTGTCGATCGGTGGTGCAGATGTCGATGCAATTGCAGCAGGCCGGCTCGGTGTAGATGTGTTCGGCTTGGTGTAGTTCGGCTTGTTGGCGCGCAGGAGGTCGATCAAGTCGGCCTGGTGGAGATCGCGTCCGTGCGCATGCAGTGTAGTCGATGCAGATCGTAATTTGTGGGCTTGACGCAGATGGTTCAATCGCTCGATGCAGTTTGCCATCGCGGTGCAGATCGTTGTTGGCGTAGTCCCGAAACAGAAGTCGATGTAGATCCGATCGATCGAAGGCGCCGGTACTCGTCCGTAGACGCGTACGTGTAGACGAGACTGAAGCTTCATCTGAGTGCATGTACGTACCTCAGGCTGCTGGTTGCTTCGTGTCCCACGTCCTGGGAGGCTGCGCATGCACATGGCCAAGTGCATGAATCACATGCGTGCGCATCTGTTGATGGAGCACTGCGCGTGTGTGCATCCACCTCCATGACAAGCTCGCCATAGCCGTCTCTGTAGGTGCCGAGACAGCGCCGCCTTGAGTCGCGGCCGTATAAGCCGCGCATGCGGCCTGAAAGTGATCTGGACGAGGATTTCTACACAACTTTCTCACCAAATTTGAGGGTTGAGGGATTTATTGGTGGTGGCTACAGGAAACTAATCTACTGGAAATTCAAAATTTGTGTAATCTAACCTATGAATCGATCTAATCTATAGAACCGATCTCATCTTTGATGATCGGGTGCCCCGCCCCCAGGGAGAGAAGATTAATCTCCCCGGAGGCGGCGAGCTGCGGAGGTGATGGAAGGTCCTAGGATCGGCGTCGTTGGACAAACCGCTCTAATACCATGTGGAAAATATGAAACCCTAGAATTATTTGTTGTATTGATCTGACCCTTGTGTAGGGTATATATAGGAGTATAAGAGGGGTAGAGACTTGAAGTACAAGACAAGTTACATATGGTTTAAACTAATTATATCTCTATCTCCTTATCTCTAACTTAAACCCAATTATATTTCTAACATTCCTGAAAAATGAGCACTGAATTTTCTATTTGTAATTTCTATTGTTATTTTTAACGAGGATTTTCTAGTGTGTTTATGTGAGCATTGCTCCATGCTTGTTCCTCAGTTTCCAGAGGCATGTTACGTACTGTACCCGAGAGCAAAACCTTGTTTAGATCATCTGTAATATGGTTGGTTAGCTGATTGTTAGAGCTATTGTTTCGTCGTGTTGGGTGTTCTAGACGTTTATCTTAATCGTACTTGTGGTCTCCTCATTCAGCTAGTGCTGCGGCTGATTATGTTGGCCAAGTGCTTGTATGCATAGTGCGTTCATGACGACACTTGGCCAACATGCAGTACAGCGTATTGGTTTAGCCCTGGCTGGAATTCAAATTTCGAACAGCTTGACAGTAAATGCAAGTACTGCGAATACAGATGGCAGTGTGGCTCTGCGAAACGGCAGTACTCCCTTCAGTCCTTTTTACTCTGCATATTAGGTTTGTCTGAAATCAATTTCGTCCAACTTTGACCAAGGTTATATAAAAAATTATTGACATTTACATAACAACACCAATATCATTAGATTCATCTCGGAATATATTTTCATATTATATTTATTAGATATTATAGATGCTAATAATTTCTAATATAAATTTGGTCAAACTTAGCTAAGTTTGACTTTCGGCAAATCCAATGTGCAGAGTAAAAAGGACCGGAGGGAGTACACGGTAACAGCAAAGAATTACCTTCTAGGCAGAACATAATAAAAAAAACGGCAGGCGAAAAAGCAAGATTTGTTAATATGAGATAGACCATTACATAAGCACTCGATGTCTAGACTCTAGACATAAGCACTCGATGTCTAGATTTGTTAATATGAGGAGGGGGCTAGCTGGCCCGTAAAGTTGTCCTGATGACCTGGGCATGGTGTGAAATAGGGACACCGAACGACTGCGCGGATGGGTGACCGCCGGCTTGCTGCTTGCTGCTAAGCACGAGCAATCTGCAGAGGAGTCATCCTGCGTAGGTACGAGGAGGCGGACATGCCGGCTGAGATGCAGATGGATAAGCTCAATGGAAATGCAGGCGAGTGGATGAATGTGGGTGGCGAGTGGTGGGAGATGCATTTATGTTGGGGATTTATGGTCCGGCTACTCGGGACGGCTCAGAACTTAGTATGAGCCGTGCGCCAAGAACCTGGTCTGCAGCCACAGTGCGACGCTCCGTCGCATTCCATTCATTGCGTCGCTGGGCCGGCCTATTGCGGGAGCTCCTATCTGCCGCTTATTGCGGCAGACTGTCGGACACTGTAGCGAATATAAGTTTGCAAAAAAAATTGGAGCATTACAAAGGATCAATCACGAGACCTCCAGCAAACAAGCTTTCGTGCTAGCTACCGTACATAATGAGAGGTATTGATTACATGGCAGCGCAAACCTATAAGAACAACACCAACAGAGATCCTAACATTTTCTTTTTCCCTTTTTCCATTACCCGTTTTTGAATTTTTTGTTCAAAATTCCAGAAAATGTTCTCAAACCTGAAATTTGTTCACAAATTCAAAAACCTGCTCGTGTTTTTCAATTTTTTTTGCAAATTTCGAAAAATGACCATGTTTTCAGAACTTGTTTGTATTTTATAAAAAATGTTCAAAAACTTCAGCAATTCTTCACTTTTTTGGAAAAATGTTTAGGGTTTCAGAAATTACTCATGTCTATAAAAAAAGGATTATTTGTAAAATGGATTAATGAAATATGAACCGTTTTCACTCAAACATTTCCTAAGAACATGAACTTTTTTATTAAAACTCTTAAAAAATTTTGAAAACAGGAACAATTTTTGAAAAACTGGAACTTTTTTTGAAACTCCTGAACAAATTTGAATATTCAAATATTTTCTGAAAATTTGCCGACAATATTGAAAACAGGAATGTTTTTCGGAAATGCAAATGTTTTTTGAAAACATGAACATTATTTGAAACTTCCGAACAAATTTCAAAACCTGATCAATACACGAACATTTTTTAAAACTCCTAAATAAAATTTTAAAACACGAACACATTTGAAAAAAATAAAATGAAAAGTAAAGGAAAAAGGAAAAAAAAATAAAAAATAGCTGAAAAAAAAGAAACAGAAGAAAAGAACCAGGAAAGATAAAATATAAAAGGAAATAGATACGGAGAAAAACAGTTCAGGAACCTCCTAGAAGGTTCCCAAAACCAGAAAAAAAACAGCTAGGAACCACCTAGACGGTTCTTAAAACTGGGATCGATGAAGCGATGAACGGGGCCAGATCATCGCTTGCTTGTGAACCTGCAATTGCTTGGCAACATAACGTAGTGCGTCTCATATAGGTTTTTCTCTTGTTGGAGTTATTCACCAGAGATCTGCCGACGCATGGCACATCACTGTCGGCTGCGAAAATTGGCCCCACCATTTTTCCGTATACACGGTTTTTGTATAAATCAGAAACTTTTTATATATTCCTCAAAAAAGAAACATTTTTTATATACACATTCAACATTTTTAAAATATTTTTCTATCCGCAATTAATATTTCTCAAATGAACGATTAACATTTTTCAAATTTGTAATCAAAGGGATTTTATAATATATAAATATATTTAGAATATTTGAAAATATAAGCAAAAGTAAAAACAATAAAGCAAAAATGCAAAAAAACGGATGAGAAAGGAGCGCATGAGGCCTGTGGTCCGCGCTGCGCAGGCCCATTTCGGCGGTTGTTTTTAGGCGAGACATGCTACTGCTTTACGTCAACTTCTCAAAAAAAATACTGCTTTTCGTCAACGAAGACATAGTCACGGCCATCCTGTTTGTGGCTACAGAACTGTTCTCTAGCAAAAATAACAGAAATGTAGAGTAACCAAATATGCCAACTGGGCAAAGAGATCCATTATCAGAGATTAGAGAAGGGCTACCAGTTAGCAATGCCAACTGGGCACAGCCTAGACCCTACAGAGGGTTTTTTTTTTCCTCGATTCCTGCTGTTATTGAATTGTTAGCAATTCCTACCAAAAAAAATCTGATGCGAAAGAAACTGCAAAAACATGTTAAATCATCGGATTCCAGGCAAGAAAAATATATTGAATAATTACCGAAATGGAAACTGTGATGGCATTTTCATCTGTTCTTTCTTACAAGACCAACTGATCATTGTACATGAACCTCAATGCAAAGGGTACATAACTACCAGCCACTTGCAAAACAAAAAACCGTGCAACACATAAAACTATATCACCTAGGTTATGTTGCACGAGCGTGCGACAACCTAACCCAGTTCTCCCGGCATGTATTTTAGGAGACCGAGCACAAAATTCAATATACATGACAAACATACAGGGGACAGTCGACAAACACACACACACACACACACACACACACACACGATTATTCAACGCGACAATGTGAAAATAGAGGGTGTTCTTTTTCGACAAAGGGTGAATTTTATTGGCTCAAAATGGAAGATCAATAGAGGGTGTTGTGCCGACGTGATTTAATTATCTTTGGTTTGGAATGTCCATGGACTCCTTTGGAGCTGGAGGGGCCTGCAGGCAAAACAACCAGAAGAATACTTCACTTTATTTGTCAGATTCCATCTTCTCATGAGCCTTGTGGCCTACATATTCAAGCAAACATACCTGAATAGGCCGCAATATATCTTCCAGTTATGCGGTGATCTTGGAGAAAACGGGCGCATATGTAGGTTTTCGCCCCAACGCCGTTGAATCAATTTAGACAATGTCGGATGCACGCTCGAGGGGATGACTAAGCAAAGTCCCTGATTAACAAGGAACAATGCTCACTTTTCACACGTGTACACCCACTATTGATAGCTCACTGCGCAATACCGAAACTGTAATTTAACTTTGTTGGTACTGAACACGTACCTGTGTCTTCCTGACAGTGCAACTTACAATGGTGTTAGATTTTCGCGCAGGACCTGTATAGCAGGACCAAGCAAGGGTATCACCTTTAACCAAAGTACTCGTGATGTTCGAAAAACTCAGTAATAAGACTAAAAGTTGGAGAGAACAAGACTTATGGTTTATTACCTTCATAAAGTTACCTTATGATCGCAAGGCTTATGGTTTATCACCTGCCAAGACAAGGAATTCTAATAAGCAAATTGCATAGGCACAATACCTCTCAGTTGCATAGAACCTGTCTTCTGAGCTCTGACGGAGGTTCAAGCTGAGATAGTACACAGAAATAAGCATTTCTTCATAAACTTGCTGTGAAGATGTCGATGAGTAAACAAAAATGAAGGAAAACAATGGCGTTGGTTACCAAGTTATAGCACATAGTTTCTGCACGAGGTTCAGGGATTTAGTCGTGTGTATATATATGCATGTTGCGACAATAAAAGAGTGGTCGAGCTAATATAGGGCATTTGATATTTTCTAGAAAGGGGATAGGACCCTAAAGGATAATGGGCAAACCGACAACCGACCGTGCCCCTCCGCGCTCCGCCCTGCATCTAGAAAGCACTGGAATAGGAGCATGCCAGCGAGACCATTTTTACATTATTATTTTTAGATCTATCCTTTTCTCTTGGAATGGAAATAAAAAATACGCCAATTGGGCCAAGAGAACCTTACCCGAGATGAAGTATGTTCATACAAATGAGCCTAGCCCAATCCCATACGGTTTTTTTTTTCTTTCAATTTCTGCCGCCGCTGAGAGTTGTTATTGTTTCCTGCAAAAATATAGGATATTAGATATTTTCTAGAAAGGGGAAAGGATGCTGAAGGACAATAAACAAACCGACACAGAACACCATGCTCCTCTGTGCCCCTCCCTGACATCTAGAAAACACCGGAATAGGAGCATACTAGCAATATTTTTTTTCCTCTTTTTTCTTTTTTGAGATCTACCTTTTTTTCTCTTGGAATGGAAATAGTAAATATGTCAACTGGGCCAAGAGATCCATTACCCGAGAGCCGAGATGGTCACGTGGTGATAATTACTGGGCCAAGCCCAACCACATACAGGATCATTTTTTCCCTCGATTCCTGTGGCCACCGAATTATTATTGTTTCCTGCAAAAATATGATTCCAAACGAAGCTGCAAAAGCTTGTTAATTTATCGTGTTCCAGACAAGAAAATATATTAAATAATAACCAAAATGGAACATGTGATAGTGGCATTTTCATCTCATGTTCCTTACAAGACGAACTCATAATCGTACATGAACCAAAATTCAAACACACCGAACTATAAGCCACTCGCAAAACAAATAACCACATCAAACATAAAACTATATCACTCAGGTTATGTAGCACGGGTGTGCTAACTTAACCCAGTTCGTCCTGTGAGTACTTTAGGGGGGAATCAAAACAACCGAGCACAAAATTTATGTACATGACATATATACAGGAGACGGTGTGTGCATGTCGCGCTTTTTAGTGGGCGACAATGTGAAAAAGTGGGTCCGGCTTCATGAGCAGGCGCCTTCTTTCTATCGCTGTGATTTCATCTGTATCTTTTGTTTGGTATGTCGATGGCCTCCTTTGGAGCTGGAGGCGGCCTGCAGAAACATGCTGCTTTTTCATCAGTCGGAGGAACCCATCAAATATTAACCAGAATAACTTCACTTCATAGTTTTCAGATTCCATCTTCTCATGAGCCTTAAGGCCTACATATCCAGCCGCAACCTAACCTGAATAGGCTGCAAGATATCTTCAAGTTCCGCGGTGATCTCAGAGAAAACAGGTCGTGTATGGGGGTTTTCGCCCCAGCACCGTTGAATCAATTTAGATATTCTCGGATGCACGCCCGAGGGAATCACCAAGCGAAGTCCCTGGCAAACAAGGAGCAATGCTCACTTCTCTTACTTGCACACGTCCAGTCGTCCACTATTGACAGATGATGCACAATACTGAAACTGTAATTTAACTTCGTTGGCATCAAATGTCGTACCTGCCTCACTGACAGTGCCGCTTGCAATGGTGTCAGGTTCTCATACGGGACCTGTATAGCAGGACCAAGCAAGGTTAACAAAGTACTGATGTTCGATGAACTCAATAAGACTTAAAGCTGCAGAGAACACCAAGTTTTTACCTTTGAAGTGACCAACTCCCATAGAACAATAGCAAAGCTGAAGACATCTGCCTTGTGATCATAAGGCTTATGGTTTATCACCTGGCAGGACAACAACTTGTAATAAGCACATCGCGTAGGCACATACCTCAGTTGCAAAAAACCTGTCCTCTGAGCTCTGACTAAAGTTCTAGCAGAGATATTACACAGAAATATGTTTTTCCTTATAAACTTGCTGGGAAGATGTGGATGAGTAATAAATAACGAAGGAAAAACAAGGTTATAGCACATAGTTTCTGCATGAGGTTCAGGGAATTAGTCTTGGTATACGTGTGTTGCAACAACAAAAGAGTGGTCAAGCAAATATAGGATATTGGATATTTTCTAGAAAGGGGAAAAGGATGCGACAGGACAAATGAACAAACCGACAACACACCTCAGGTGCCATCCATCTGTAGGTGCCAGTTTCAGCAGTCATATCTCCCTGTTGCGATCGTTGACGAGAGACACCAAAATCTGCAATCTTCACGACCTGTTTCAAAAGAATAAATTATCATTTTACTAATATTGAATTGACAAGTGCATGGATTCATAACAATATGCATACTTGATCCTAAAAAAACAATATGCATACTTGACCATCACCAATTAATAAATTGGCAGACTTCAAGTCTCTATGGATGATGTTATTCTGGTGCAAATAATCCATCCCTTTCGAGATGCCAATAGCAATCTTAAGAATCAAGGAAAGCTCCAAGGTATTGTTATGCTTGTGAAGGAAGTCATACAGATTGCCTCCAGCCATGTACTCTGAAACAAACACACGATACAAGAGCCAAATATCAGTTAACAGGAAATTACAAACTGATTCATGATAAATAAATAAACTCTACACAGACTTCTTTTTAAGTGGGAGACAGAGGCCTCGGATTTCCACTATGAGAAACCTGAGAAGCAGAAGTTTGTATAAACAAACAGATAAAACGTAAGCAGCTGATCAGTGCAGGTATCCCCAACAGTGATCTACATGCACGCACAAGACGAAGACGTATCAAACTACTGGATGCCTTGCGATGCGCTAAATACTTCACTTGACATACCAAAATTTACAGACTAAACTACTTTGAACTGTCAAAAAAAAAAACAAATAAACATCAAAACACACAAGCGGCCAATGCATGTCAGAGTGCTTTTGGGATAGAAACAAGAGCACCACAGTACCAGAAGCACTTGAAAATTGGCATTTGGCCCATACTAGCACATAAATGACATTGTGACTATAATGAATTATACTCGGTTCGGCAAAATGTATTTAGGTCCATATGTAAATGGTGTAGCATTTCCTATTAAATTTCAAAATGCAACTTTATGTAATTATGGAAACACATATTAATATCTCATACATGAAATAGTAGCTACCAAATGAAAGGCATGATAGGCTGACTGAAGGATGGGCAGAGACCTGTCGATCTGATAGAAACAGAGCAACAAGATTCCACCAATCAGACATCTCTTGTATTCTGTCGACTTACATCATGTTGCAGCATGATGCAGATACTCTTTATGTATGGGTGTAATAAGCAAAATATCACAACTTCCCTCTAGACTTATCTGCTCTTGAAATCCCTACCAAAATGCATAGAAGACAGGAGTTATCCCCTGTCTTTCGAGCTCAGTTTTTCTTTCTTTCGCTTTTTTTCTAAATCAAGCTTATCAAATTTGTTATTAATAGCTATTTAAGCATGACCTCCAATTTTAGTCACCAATTTTAATCATAGTGTAAATGTGCCCATGGATAACAGAACTTTCATGTGAATCTGCAACAACAAGGATATTGATTGCTATCCATACTACAACAAGCAACATTAGTGTCTTACCCGTTACAATGAGATACTTTCGCTGTTTTGTGCAAGCCCCGTAAAAGCGAACGACATTTTCATGATTAACGCTCCTGTACATTACTATATTGTGTTAGCATCTTCTGCAATTAAATGGTTCAGTGAAGTCGATTATGTTTCACGGAAATAAGAAGCATACCTTAAAATCATTATTTCTTGCAAAAACTCCACTTTTGAATTATCGTTAACATGTTCAGTTCTAAGGAATTTTATTGCAACATCCACATCAAGGTAAGTTCCTCGATATCTGCAGAATGAAAAAGGAAGACTGGTTACTGAACTGTCCTGAAGATTCCACAAATCATAATATAGCTGCTTTCTCTATGTTTCTTGGCAGTGTCCCTTGTGAACCTATTTCATCTGTAAATATGCAAGAAAAAGGCATGCAGCCCACAGTAGCAGAGTAGCAGTTAAGTGGTGTCTGTCTTTCCTCCATTTACTAAGCAGGTGTTATGTAGTTCTTACAAGTCTCCAGAAGATCCGGACGCAATCTTTTCTACAATCTGCAACAGATCCCTGTCAAATTCAGATTCTCCAATCTTTTCTTGCAGCTCTGATATTCTCTCCGAGGCTGAACTTGTTAGATTCGATAATGAGGGCTGTGTACCACAAGGAAGTTAACGTTGTTAGGAAAAGGTTAGAAAAGTTGAATTACCAGCACCTATGTAGATACCTAAGAATGTGAAGCATTCACGTACGTAATGTAACGAAAAAAGAAGAGAAATCATACATTACGTTTTGCTGTCTCCTTAAGCTGCTGCAGCAAACCATCTGTCTCCTGCATATAGCGTCAGGCAATATTTTACTCAAGGAAATATTTGAAAGCAACTATGTGTAATATAACCTACAGATGCTTCACTACTCACAAGAATCTACAGGGCACATTGATAACAAATTGATAAGTGTAGCGATTAAGGCATCCGTTGTCAAGTGTGTAAAGTCAAAATGACTTCGGTTACTTCATCTTACAAAGCATGCACTCCAAATTCATGGGTAAATGTCAAAATACAGCCCTAGGTTTTATAACTTCGGTATAAGGTAAATACCTACTCCATACTTTTATCAACTAAGATGGTGTCCATGGTATTTTTTTATTTCATTGACAATAACTACGGGAAACACATAAACTGGTTTTCTTTTTTGCCAACTGGTACTGTTATGTAAACAATTACATGTGTCTTTCAGGATCTTCTCTTACAAGAATCGGAAGTTTTCAAGGGCAAGTTATGCAGTTCCAGAGATGTGTTGACAAACAGACTAGCAATATAAACAAAATGACTGCACATATGAATGTTATCACCAAGAATTTGTGAGGAGCTCTGTCGATCGAGATCTCCTTGGCTCTGACCCCCACACAAGCGACATGATGTAAAGCTGATGCGATTAATCGTAATGCTATCATAATTAATCGGTCACGCGTATAGATGTGCTCCGGTATAACCATGCTCCAAGTTTACCTCTGTTTCCCAGCCATCAACAACAAACACATCCAAACACAATCCATCCGTTGTGGAGAACACATGAGCTTCACGAATGTTCAATCCAAGATCCGACAGCAGCGTAGATAGCTACAAAATAATAATTGGATTTTTTTCTTATTAAAGTAGGTATAAGTAGTATGACATGGCAGATATGGAAGTGTAAATAGAAAGCTCATGGCAGATGGACTGATACTCCCAAGCCTTTACCTGACTAAGGAGCTTTGGCTTGTCATTGGAAGAAAAGATAATTTCATGAAGAAGGGGAATTTCTGTATCCCTCCTGTGAAAAATTTCATTGGCAGCTGAGGATCAAAGTTCATTGCTCATGCAGGTTTATGAAAAGGAAGCACAAAATACACCCACTTGCCAGACTATGATGAGATATCTTAGATAAGTAGTAGGCACAAAAGCATGGAGAAAAGACATGCCAAGTGATTTGGAAGAATTATTATTGCCAAACTGCACGAAGATAGCCTGCCCACCACCACTCTCCTAGATAGTCTTATGGTTCAGTATATCATTCCAGATTGAAAATGAAAACATGCTAGAACCTTTCTGTCAAGTTATGAGAAGCATTGGGCCACATGGTTGCTTTTTGAATTAAAAAAATTCAGCGACACCACGAGCTACCAGAAAAGTTACCACTGCATCTTTTGGGCAAAGCATCCATGGTGATTTACAAATCAGAATGAAAGCATGATTATATATTTCAGGCAGGGAGACAGTGGGTAAGCAAGCATTTCAACTGAATTTCAGAAGTTGGAGGTGGAGAAAGACCTTGCGGAGATGGCCTCGAAGTCGTCGATGCCTTTTCTTCGCCCCAAGCTGAGGTCTTCCATGAGCCGCTCGTCAAATCCTTTTAACCCGCCGTTGCTGTTGCTGTTGCTGTTCATCAACGATACAGACCTTGTCTTAGCAAGCAAGATTGTTTAAATTAAGCCCAACTGATTTTGTCTGGTGCCAAAATGAACACAAGAGATGATCGCGTATTTTTCCTCCTGTAACTTGAAATGATGATGAAGCAAGCGTAAGGCAGGGCATTGGATAGTGGGGATAACCTATACCTCAGATTGGAAGCCAGAGAGCCCCCACAATTACCGTTTTGATTCGGAGCAGAGTCGGCATCCGACGGTTTGTCGTCATGAAGGTACTGCCCATGGACATGGAGACAGAGCATGTATATAGCAGAGTAAGTGAGACTGCAAACATCTTCTTTCAGAAACACACAGGGACAACGTGTTGAATGGATGGAAGGATGGATGGATGGATTACCCGTAGGAAGCGTGCGTGGAAGACGGGGCGGTTGTCGGGGTCGGCGCACTCGGCGAGGATCCGGCGGTGCAGCAGCACGTCCTCGGCCTTGTTCACGTCCAGGTCGATGTAGTAGCTGCACCGGACACAGACAGACAGGCAGAGAGCTTGGTCAGAGAAACTGAAAACGCGGCCGGCGTGGGCAGGCAGCAAGGTGTGAGCTTTGATGTGGACGGCGGGCGGGCGGACCTGGCCGGGAGGCGGTCGTAGTGGTCCTCGAGCACGCGGTCGAAGAAGGGGTCGGAGAGCGCCTCGTGGTTGCCGACGGCGCGCAGGCGGTCGTAGATCTCCCGCCGGACGTCGGACAGCTGCACCCCGCCGCCGCCGCCGCCGTGGGCTGAGGCGGCGGCGGCGGGGGGCGGCCAGCAGCTCTCGCCCGCGCCCTCCCCGTCGCTGCCGTCGGCCATCCGCCCGCCCGCCCGCGCGCGGGGGCCTACGCGGCGGCCATCGCGGCGCCCTTTATGGGTGTGGGAGCTGGCGACTCCCGGTGGGGGGTGGATGGTGAGTTGGGGACGGCTACGTACGGCAGTGGGTTGGATTGAGGTGGGGTGGCGGGCGGGGGGAATCCGAGGGGCGGCTCTCTTGGCGGTTGCGGTTGCGGCCGGCGAGAATCTTCTAGAGGGCGGCGCCGGCCGGCTATTTATAGTTGCTCGCGAGGGGCAGTCCCGTACTTTGCCCCTGCTGGTGTGTCTGTCCTCCGCGACGACGCACGCACGCCGGCCGGCGACGAGGAGCCGAGCCGGTCCGAACCCAGGAATGGCGGAAAAGGAGGCCGGCCGGACGGATCCTCTGCGGCGCGGGAGGGGAGGCGGCCCGTGGGCCACCGACGCGTGGCGCGGGGCCCACGTGTCCTTATCCGGTTCGAATACCAGGGCCCACCCGCTGTTCCGGGCGTAGAGGAGGCAGAGTGGCAGACGAGACTGGGCTATCCGGCTGGCCGGCCCCAGCCGGCAGTGAGAGAGGGGCAGGGGAGGATGGGGAGATACTGGTGCTCGAGATTCCGTGGGAGATTCCAGGCCCTTTGACCTCATCCGCTGGTCTGGTCTGGTTCAAGCCACCAACCACCGCCTTGCTTTCTATCATACACCGCCACCTCCGCCGAGCATCTCTTTGCAGCATCGCTTCCTTGCCGTTACTAGGAATCCCCGCGGATCACCATGGACATTATTCTGTGGGTCTCGACATCAGTCGGCCACCGCATTGTTCCTGTCGGCCGCCACCACCGGCGCTCACGCCATGTTTGGTGAAATAGCTTGCTATATTTTTCTTCCTTTTTCCTGCAGATTGATAATGTTCGATGGCAGCTACATGAGCACTAGTTTGGTGTTTATTCATGTTTTCTTTTGAGATTTTTTTTGGGTGCATTTACAGGCTATGTTGTATTTTATTTGGATATAAAATTATCAGAATTATGAATTAGAAATGCTGTAGAATTATGTGCAGTAGAACACATCCATTCCATTTCCTTTCAAGTATCTATTCAAATGAACAAGTTTGAATTATTATGATGTGAAATTAGATTTCAAATGTTGTTTATGTATACAAAGAGAAAAAATAGAAGACAGGAAAAATATAAGTGATGCACTTCTATGAAATCTGCCAAGTGAAACACAAGAGAATAAACCCACAGAAAAATTTAGGGGCTACCCATAAAACAATTTTTTTCACATAAAGCACAATGTTGCATGTCATTGATGAAGAAGAGGGAACAACTTTAAAAACAACGACTATAGATGAAAGTGCTCGGCTTCAGAGATCTCGTTGGCTCAGCCAAACATAGATGGTCTCCGACGTCCATTGCCATTCACAAAGCAAGGCAAGAGCAATGAACATGAGCGTTGACCATCTGCTTGCCACCCAACAACACCTCGTATGGGAATGAGGTGGTCCAAGGAGGATCATATCTTGCTAACCTGGCTTCAAACGCGAACATCGGGGCCTATCAGCCACTTGATCGAACTAAGATCATGTCGAACATGCAACATCAACGACGACCAACACCTACCAGTGGCCCCTCCAACCGGTACACTCTGAAAGAATGATAATCCAAGAGGTGTGATACACAAGCGCCATCATCGTTGATCCCTTACAAGGTCTAGGGTTCCCCCCAACCTGATGAGCGAGCATGTCGTAATTATGAATTCAAGAAGGAAGCGGTACCTGCAAGCATCATCGTTGTTTGCCCAACCATCGAATGAATGCAAGGACTTATCCTGACACTACGCCATAGCCACCAACTCAAGTCTAGATTGATGACTGACATGCCACTTTCACCATTCCAAGTCCGACGAACACTGATGGCGCTGAATGCCATAACTGAAACCACAATTATATCCATAAGTGGGTTATGGTGTAAATGATAATTTAAATTGATTCTGAGCTTATGTGTTAAGTTTATATAAGGTGTGGGTTAGTCCAATGGTTGAATGCAAAGATGCATGTTGACCCCCACTGTCAAAGAGAGAAGGCGGTATGCTCATTTTATAGTTCTTTTACAACGTGTTTGGCAATGATAGGGATAGGGAATAGGAGTTTAGGGATGTGAGTTTGTTGAGGGATTGGACACGGAACATCGCTTTTAAATTCCAAGTTAACTACACAAATTGTTGGTGGCATTAGTATGGGGGATAAAAAGCTTTCAACGTTGCCTTCCCTTGTGCATGCACCTAACAAGTCGGGTTTTTTTCCTGTCAATCCGCAACCCCCACTTCAATTACAAGTACCCCCCCCCCACCCGCGCGAAGAGATCTGAGGGAGTTGGGTGATATCCTTTGCTATCCGGTTTGGATAGCGAAGGTTCCCTGCCTTTCCCAAGGAGTGACGCTGGGCTATCGAACCCACGGGAGAATGTACACTATGGCAAAGACTCTAACAAGTTCTTGCGAGAGAATTAAATTATAGTTTTTCAACTGGACCTTAACAACCTTAGGGGTGTAAAAACTAGAATTAAAACAGAGATGAGTATAAGATCTTTCTCTTACAACCATATATTTGTTCTCGAGATCATCCATACGCCTTATTTCCTTCTTAGTGATAATTTATTTTCATATTTAGGCTCTTTTCCTGTGAAAATAAATTAAACAAATGATTTCGTGATCTCTCCCATTCATTAGTTATTAGTGGCAATATCAGAGTGGTTTTCTTGGAAATTCTAAAATTATCCAGTTTAAATAACAGTGCGATGAGCGTACAAATATCACTCGTCATTGGTTCCCCTTCCCCTTCCTCCTTAATTGTTATATTCGTAAGCCAATTATAGGATTTAAAGTCTCACATACTTTAAACCCCATTACCAGTCTCCAACTACCCCGGCCAAACATGTTCTTATCTTTATTTGAGTACAAGGAAGTCACACTATTTGCTGGGGAACGGGGTAATTTCAAAAAAAATTCCTACGGTCACGCAAGATCTATCTAGGTGTTGCATAGCAACGAGAAGGGAGAGTGTATCCACATACCCTCGTAGACCAAAAACGGAAGTGTTTAGTTAACATGGTTGATGTAGTCGAACGTCTTTGCGATCCAACCGACCCAAGCACCGAACGTACGGCACCTCCTCGTTCAGCACACGTTCAACTCAGAGACGTCCCTCGTACTCTTGATCCAGTTGAGGCCGTGGGAGAGTTTCGTCAGCACGACGGCGTGGTGACGGTGATGACGAAGTTACCTGCGCAGGGCTTCGCCTAAGCACTACGACGATATGACCGAAGTGTGTAACTGTGGAGGGGGGCATCACACATGGCTAAACAATGTCAACTTGTGTGTCTATGGGGTGCCCCCTCTCCCGTATACAAAGGAGTGGAGGAGGGGGGAGGGCCGGCCCTCTATGGCGCGCCCTGGAGGAGTCCTACTCCCACTGGGAGTAGGATTCCCCCCTCCCTTCCCTAGTTGGACTAGGAGAGGAAGGAATGGGAAGGAAGGAGGAAGGAAAGGGGGGCGCCCCCCCCACCCAATTCGGATTGGGCTTGGGGGGGGTGTCGGTGTCAAAATCGGCGGATCTCGGATAGGGGTCCCGAACTATGCGTCTAAGGCTAATGGTAACAGGAGGCGGGGGACTCAATGTTTACCCAGGTTCGGGCCCTCTCTATGGAGGTAATACCCTACTTCCTGCTTGATTGATCTTGATGAATATGAGTATTACAAGAGTTGATCTACCACGAGATCGTAATGGCTAAACCCTAGAAGCTAGCCTATGAAGTTATTATTGTTGTCCTACGGACTAAACCCTCTGGTTTATATAGACACCGGAGGGGCTAGGGTTACACAAAGTTGGTTACAGAGAAAGGAATCTACATATCTGAATCGCCAAGCTTACCTTCCACGCAATGGAGAGTCCCATCCGGACACGGGACGAAGTCTTCTATATTATCTTCATAGTCCAACAGTCCGGCCAAAGTATATAGTCCGGATGTCCGAGGACCCCGTAGTCTAGGACTCCCTCAGTAGCCCTTGAACCAGGCTTCAATGACGATGAGTCCGACGCGTTGATTGTCTTCGGCATTGCAAGGCGGGTTCCTTCTCCAAGTACTCCAATATAGCCTTCCAAACATAGAAACCATGTCCGGCTCTGCAAAACAAGTACCACACACTACCGTAGAGAGTATGATATTCCACGAGTCCAATCCGTTGACAATTTTTGTTACATGACACCACGTCATCACCCGGCCATTATTCTGAATCATTTTCCGGCCTGCTACTTCAGGTTTCGCTAGACGGTCTTATTGGCACGTCTTGTCGAAGCAGAGATCGTGTCCCCTTATTACAAGATTCTCATCAACACGGGCGTGGGTAACCCAACCGTTCCGTTGGTATGATTCCTTGGGAATAGGCATATTTTAAGGCCACGTAGGGGACGTTTGATATTCGTCACCTCTATAAAGAGGCCAGGACCTATCCTTTTTCTTCTACGCTAGTCCCTTCCTCCCCCTCCTACCTCGAGTTCCAACACCCAAGGGTCAATCCGGTCGCTTCGAGCTTCCAACCATGTCCGAACACAGCCTTCAAGGCTGGTGGATGGCCTCTTCTGTCACAGAGGAAGACATCTCGAAGCTCAGGGAGGCAAGGTACTTGACTGCGGAGATCTACCATAGGCTTCCTGCTCAAGGGCAGGTTATTCCTACTTCCAGATCCAATGAGAGGGTCGTGTTTATCTCTCACTTCCTTTGAGGGCTTGGGTTTGCACTCCATCCCTTTGTTCGAGGGGTCATGTTTTATTATGGGCTAGATTTCCACGATCTAGCCCCGGAGTTCTTCCTCCATATCTCGGCGTTCATCACCACATGCGAGGCTTTCCTCCGTATTTCCCCACACTCCAGCTTACGGCTTAAGACCCTTAACGTGAAACCGAAGGTAATCAACGGGGAACAAACGGAGTGCAGAGTTGCGTCAAAAAGCAAGCTTATCAACTCCACTTTGCCAAAGGGCTCCTTTGCAGAATCTTCTGACCTATGGCAATTGGAGTGGTTTTACATCACCGAACCCCGCGGTACAAAGCGGGTAGCCGCTCTTGCGTTTCGGTCTGGCCCTCCGCCACGGCTCGCATCGTGGATTGACAAGGGGTTGGATTGGGGATCCATAGATGAAGTGCGGACACTACAAAGCCGCATCTGAAACCTTATTGAGAAGGACACCGGTTTTGTCGACGTAATCCAAGTAATGCTAGTCTCCCGGATCATGCCCTGTCAGCGACGCCCTCTCCGTATGTGGTAATTTAATCTGGAATGTCCACAAACTCTTCAACACTTCTCCGGCATGATGCTCAGAGAGATGTGGAAATTGTTCTTCGGCGCATGAAAACAGTGGTCGGATACTACAGAAGACATCGGTCTTGACTGCAACCATCCGGATACTCCGGTAAGTACTCAACCCCCGAACATGATCTAGTCAAATTATTCATGACAATGTACTGATAAGACTCTATCCGGCCAGGGCTGGCTAAAGAAGGCGGAAAGAATCAGGTGTTTGGCTCCACTTCCCGAAGATACTGCCGATCCATTATTAACAAGGATGCTGGCTCTGGTGCCGTATCAAGTGTCGGCGGGGAAGATAAAGAGGAGGACGAAGAGGCCCAAGGCAGCTTACGTTCTGGAGGCTCACCAGGCAATTCATCCGGAGAGATTGGAATTTCCACTTCCAAAGGTGGAATGGAAGGGCGAACTGACATCCCTTCTCCTCAAGGGAAGAAGAGGGCCACCTCCGAGGACTTAGAAAGAGAAGCTTCTAAGCGGGGGAAGGTATCCCAGTCAGGGGATGCCGCCTACATGCAGTCACCCGATAAAGATAGGCTCTTAGCCACATCGTAAGTTAATCCGGGAGTTTTAAACATGTCCCGTTCTTTGCCGGCTATAAGGGTAATGTTTTAAATTCATGTTTGCAGTCCGTCCCGCAGCCCTCCTCAATAGTCCTCCTCTTCGGGGGATCTACTTCCGGAGATGATGGAGAGCAAGACGCCTCCACAGATCTCCCTGCCTGATAAGGCAGACGACACCGAGGTATCGTCCCGGAGGATCCTTCCCGATATACAAGTGGCGCAAGGGACAATGAGGACCAGGGCCAAAGGTAATACTTCGGCCGCTCAAGGTCCGGGGTGTGCGGCCCCTATAGGGGACAACAAAAGTCCCGGACTATCAAATGTCCAAGGGATGCCGGATGCATTGATGGACATTTTGCAACATGCCTCCGTCTCAGAGGAACATCGTACCTTGATGGGTATGGTGTTAGAAAGAGCTCGGTCCGTGAAAAGCGGATTGAATGAAGCCTTTTCTAGCCTACTAAGATGCTTCGAGGTACGTAGTGTAATTTCAATTGTATTGTAAGTGCGAAATGCACCTGTGTATAGATAGTAGCCCCTGAGACTCTGGTTGACATCCAAAGGAATGCGATCAGAGGATCAAAAATAGATGCCCAGGAAATGACATGGTTATTTGAAACACAGGTTGTTACATCTGTTGGGGAACGTAGTAATTTCAAAAAAAAAATCCTACGCACACGCAAGATCATGGTGATGCATAGCAACAAGAGGGGAGAGTGTGCCCACGTACCCTCATAGACCGAAAACGGAAGTGTTAGCACAATGCGGTTGATGTAGTCGTACGTCTTCACGATTCAACCGATCAAGTACCGAACATACGGCACCTCCGAGTTCAGCACACGTTGAGCTCAATGACATCCCTCGAACTCCGATCCAGCCGAGCTTTGAGGGAGAGTTCCGTCAGCACGACGGCGTGGTGACGATGATGTTCTACCTACGCAGGGCTTCGCCTAAGCACCGCTACGATATTATCGAGGTGGAATATGGTGGAGGGGGGCACCGCACACGGCTAATAGATCTCAAGGATCAATTGTTGTGTCTATGGGGTGCCCCCTGTCCCCGTATATAAAGAAGCAAGGGGGGAGGCAGCCGGACAAGGAGGAGGGCGCGCCAAGGGGGGAGTCCTACTCCCACCGGGAGTAGGACTCCTCCTTTCCTTGTTGGGGTAGGAGAGAAGGAAAGAGGAGGAGAGGGAGAAGGAAAAGGGGGCTGCACCCCTTGTCCAATTCGGACCAGAGGGGGGGCGTAGGCCTCCTTCCTTTTGGTCTCTCTCCTATATTCCCGTATGGCCCAATAAGGCCCATATACTCCCCGGCGAATTCCCGTAACTCTCCGAAAAATACCCGAATCACTTGGCACCTTTCCGAAGTCCGAATATAGTCGTCCAAGATATCGATCTTTACGTCTCGACCATTTCGAGACTCCTCGTCATGTCCCCGATCTCATCCGGGACTCTGAAATACCTGCGGTACATCAAAAACCGTAAACTCATAATATAACTGTCATCAAACTTTAAGCGTGCAGACCCTACGAGTTCGAGAACTATGTAGACATGACCGAGACACGTCTCTGTTCAATAACCAATAACGGAACCTGGATGCTCATATTGGCTCCCACATATTCTACGAAGATCTTTATCGGTCAAACCGCATAACAACATACGTTGTTCCCTTTGTCATCGGTATGTTACTTGCCCGAGATTCGATCGTCGGTATCTCAATACCTAGTTCAATCTCGTTACCGGCAAGTCTCTTTACTCGTTACGTAATGCATCATCCCGTAACTAACTCATTAGCTACATTGCTTGCAAGGCTTATAGTGATGTGCATTACCGAGAGGGCCCAGAGATACCTCTCCGACAATCAGAGTGACAAATCCTAATCTCGAAATACGTCAACTCAACAAGTACCTTCGGAGACACCTATAGAGCACCTTTATAATCACCCAGTTACGTTGTGACGTTTGGTAGCACACGAAGTGTTCCTCCGGTAAACGGGAGTTACATAATCTCATAGTCATAGGAACATGTATAAGTCATGAAGAAAGCAATAGCAACATACTAATGATGTGATCCCATTAATCAAATGGCAACTCATGTCTATGGTTAGAAAACTTAACCATCTTTGATTCACGAGCTAGTCAAGTAGAGGCATACTAGTGACACTCTGTTTGTCTATGTATTCACACATGTATTATGTTTCCGGTTAATAAAATTCTAGCATGAATAATAAACATTTTTATCATGATATAAGGAAATAAATAATAACTTTATTATTGCCTCTAGGGCATATTTCCTTCAGTCTCCCACTTGCACTAGAGTCAATAATCTAGTTCACATCACCATGTGATTTAACACCAATATTCACATATGTATGTGATTAGTACCGATAGTTCACATCGTCATGTGATCAACACCCAAAGGGTTACTAGAGTCAATAATCTAGTTCACATCGTTATGTGATTAACACCCAAAGAGTACTAAGGTATGATCATGTTTTGCTCGTGAGAGAAGTTTAGTCAACGGGTCTGTCACATTCAGAGCCGTATGTATTTTGCAAATATTCTATGTCTAGAATGCTCTACATGGAGCTACTCTAGCTAATTGCTCCCACTTTGAATATGTATCCAGATTGAGATTTAGAGTCATTTGGATCAGTGTCAAATCTTGCATCGACGTAACCCTTTACGACGAACCTCTTGTCACCTCCATAATCGAGAAACATATCCTGATTCCACTAAGGATAATTATGACCAATGTCCAGTGATCTACTCCTAGATCACCATTGTACTCCCTTGCCAAACCAGGGCATAGTATACAATAGGTATGGTCCATAGCATGGCATACTTTTATAGAACCTATGACTAAGGCATAGGGAATGACTTTCATTCTCTTTCTATTTTCTGTCGTGGTCGGGATTTGATTCTTACTTAATTTCATACCTTTGCAACACAGGCAAGAACTCTTTCTTTGACTGTTCCGTTTTGAACTACTTCAAAATCTTGTCAAGGTATTTACTCATTGAAAATCTTATCAAGCATCTTGATCTATCTCAATAAATCTTGATGCTCAATATGTAAGTAGCTTTACTGAGGTCTTTCTTTTAAAGAACTCCTTTCAAACACTTCTTTATGCTTTCCAGAAAAATTCTACATCATTTCTGATCAACAATATGTCACTTTACATATACTTATCAAAAAGGTTGTAGTGATCCCACTCACTTCATTGTAAATATAGGCTTCACCGCAAGTCCGTATAAAACTATATGCTTTGATCAACTTATCAAAGTGTATATTCCAACTCCGAGATGCTTGCACCAGTCCATAGATGGATCGCTGGAGTTTGCACATTTTGTTAGCACCTTTAGGATTGACAAAACCTTCTGGTTGCATCATATACGACTCTTCTTTAAGAAAACCATTAAGGAATGCAATTTTGACATCCATTTGCCAGATTTCATAAAATGTGGCAATTTCTAATTAACATGATTCGGACAGACTTAAGCATCGCTACAGTTGAGAAGAATCTCATTGTAGTCAACACCTTGAACTTGTCAAAAACCTTTTTGCGACAAGTCGAGCTTTGTAGATAGTAACACTACTATCAATGTCCGTCTTCCTCTTGAAGATCCATTTATTTTCTATGGCTTGCCGATCATCGGGCAAGTCCACCAAAGTCCACACTTTTTTCTCATACATGGATCCTATCTCAGATTTCATGGCCTCCAGCCATTTCGCAGAATCTGGGCTCATCATCGCTTCCTCATAGTTCGTAGGTTCATCATGGTCTAGTAACATGACTTCCAGAACAGGATTACCGTACCACTCTGGTGCGGACTGTACTTTGGAAGACCTACGTGGTTCTGTAGTAACTTAATCTGAAGTTTCATGATCATCATCATTAGCTTCCTCACTAATTGGTGTAGGAATCACTGGAACCGATTTCTGTGATTAACTACTTTCCAATTCGGGAGAAGGTACAATTACCTTATCAAGCTCTACTTTCCTCCCACTCACTTCTTTCGAGAGAAACTCCTTCTCTAGAAAGGATCCATCTTAGCAACGAATATCTTTCTTTCGGATCTGTGATAGAAGGTGTACCCAATAGTTTCCTTTGGGTATTCTATGAAGATGCACTTCTCTGATTTGGGTTCGAGCTTACCAGGTTGAAACTATGTCACATAAGCATCACAGCCCCAAACTTTAAGAAATGACAACTTTGGTTTCTTGCTAAACCACAGTTCATAAGGCGTCGTCTCAACGTATGTTGATGGTGCCCTATTTAAAGTGAATGCAGCTGTCTCAAATGCATAGCCCCAAAACGATGGTGGTAAATCGGTAAGATACATCATAGATCGCACCATATCCAATAAAGTGCGGTTACGACGTTCAGACACACCATAACGTTGTGGTGTTCCAGGTGGCGTGAGCTATGAAACTATTCCACATTGTTTTAATTGAAGACCAAACTCGTAGCTCAAATATTCATCTCCATGATCAGATCACAGAAACTTTATTTTCTTGTTATGATGATTTTCCACTTCACTCTGAAATTCTTTGAACCTTTCAACTATTTCAGACTTATGTTTCATCAAGTAGATATACCCATATCTGCTCAAATCATCTGTGAAGGTCAGAAAATAACGATACCCAACATGAGCCTTAATACTCATTGGTCTGCATACATCAATATGTATTATTTCCAACAAGTCAGTAGCTCGTTCCATTGTTCTGGAGAACGGAGTTTTATTCATCTTGCCCAAAAGGCATGGTTCGCAAGCATCAAATGACTCATAACCAAGTGATTCCGAAAATCCATCTTTATGGAGTTTCTTCATGCGCTTTACACCGATATGACCCAAATGGTAGTGCCACAAATAAGTTGCACTATCATTATTATCTTTGCATCTTTTGGCATCAATATTATGAATATGTGTATCACTACGATCAAGATCCAACAAACTATTTTCATTGGGTGTATGACCATTGAAGGTTTTATTCATGTAAACAGAACAACAATTATTCTTTGACTTTAAATGAATAACCGTATTGCAATAAACATGATCAAATCATATTCATGCTCAACGCAAACGCTAAATAACATTTATTTAGGTTTAACACTAATCCCGAAAGTATAGGGAGTGTGTGATGATGATCATATCAATCTTGGAACTACTTCCAACACTCATCGTCACTTCCCCTCAACTAGTCTCTATTTATTATGTAACTCCTGTTTCGAGTTACTAATCTTAGCAACCGAACAAGTATCAAATACTCAGGGGCTACTATAAACACTAGTAAGGAACACATCAGTAACTTGTATATCAAATATACCCTTTGTTTACTTTGCCATCCTTCTTATCCACCAAATATTCAGGGCATTTCCGTTTCCAGTGACCATTTCCTTTGCAGTAGAAGCACTCAGTTTCAGGCTTTGGTCCAGCTTTGGGCTTCTTCACGGGAGTGATAACTTGCTTGTCATTCTACTTGAAGTTCCCTTTCTTTCCCTTTGCCCTTTTCTTGAAACTAGTGTTCTTGTCAATCACCAACACTTGATGCTCTTTCTTGATTTCTACCTTCGTCGATTTCAACATCACGAAGAGCGCGGGAATCGTTTTTGTCATCCCTTGCATACTATAGTTCATCACGAAGTTCTAGCAACTTGGTGATGGTGACTAGAGAACTCTGTCAATCACTATTTTATCTGGAAGATTAACTCCCACTTGATTCAAGCGATTGTAGTACCCAGACAATCTGAGCACATGCTCACTGCTTGAGCTATTCTCCTCCATCTTTTAGCTATAGAACTTGTTGGAGACTTCATATCTCTCAACTTGGGTATTTGCTTGAAATATTAACTTCAACTCCTGGAACATCTCATATGGCCCATGACGTTCAAAATGTCTTTGAAGTCCCAATTCTAAGCCGTTTAAGCATGGTGCACTACACTATCAAGTAGTCATCATATTGAGCTAGCCAAACGTTCATAACATCTGCATCTGCTCCTGCAAAAGGCCCATCACCTAGCGGTGCATCAAGGACATAATTCTTCTGTGCGGCAATGAGGACAATCCTCATATAACGGATCCAATCCGCATCATTGCTACTAACATCTTTCAACACAATTTTCTCTAGGAACATATCAAAATAAACATATGAAAGCAACAATGCGAGCTATTGATCTACAACATAATTTGCAAAATACTACCAGGACTAAGTTCATGATAAATTTAAGTTCAATTAATCATATCACTTAAGAACGCCCACTTAGATAGACATCCCTCTAATCATCTAAGTGATCACGTGATCCAAATCAACTAAACCATGTCCGATCATTACGTGAGATGGAGTAGTTTTCAATGGTAAACATCACTATGTTGATCATATCTACTATATGATTCACACTCGACCTTTCGGTCTCCAGTGTTCCGAGGCCATATCTGTATATGCTAGGCTCGTCAAGTTTAACCTGAGTATTCCGCGTGTGCAACTGTTTTGCACCCGTTGTATTTGAACGTAGAGCCTACCACACCCGATCATCACGTGGTGTCTCAGCACGAAGAACTTTCGCAATGGTGCATACCCAGGGAGAACACTTATACCTTGAAATTTAGTGAGAGATCATCTTATAATGCTACCGTCAATCAAAGCAAAATAAGATGCATAAAGGATAAACATCACATGCAGTCAATATAAGTGATATGATATGGCCATCATCATCTTGTGCTTGTGATCTCCATCTCCGAAGCACCGTCATGATCACCATCGTCACCGGCGCGACACCTTGATCTCCATCGTAGCATCGTTGCCGTTTCGCCACCTATTGCTTCTACGACTATCGCTACCGCTTAGGGATAAAGTAAAGTAATTACAGGGCGATTGCATTGCATACAATAAAGCGACAACCATATGGCTCCTGCCAGTTGCCGATAACTTGGTTACAAAACATGATCATCTCATACAATAAAATATAGCATCACGTCTTGACCATATCACATCACAACATGCCCCGCAAAAACAAGTTAGACGTCCTCTACTTTGTTGTTGCAAGTTTTACGTGGCTGCTACGGGCTTAGCAAGAACCGTTCTTACCTACGCATCAAAACCACAATGATAGTATGTCAAGTTAGTGCTGTTTTAACCTTCTCAAGGACCGGGTGTAGTCACACTCGGTTCAACTAAAGTTGGAAAAACTAACACCCGCTAGCCACCTGTGTGCAAAGCACGTCGGTAGAACCAGTCTCGCGTAAGCGTATGCGTAATGTCGGTCCGGGCCGCTTCATCCAACAATACCGCCGAACCAAAGTATGACATGCTGGTAAGCAGTATGACTTGTATCGCCCACAACTCACTTGTGTTCTACTCATGCATATAACATCTACGCATAAAACCAGGCTCGGATGCCATCGTTGGGGAACGTAGTAATTTCAAAAAAAAATCCTACGCACACGCAAGATCATGGTGATGCATAGCAACAAGAGGGCAGAGTGTGTCCGCGTACCCTCGTAGACCGAAAGCGGAAGTGTTAGCAAACCGCGGTTGATGTAGTCGTACGTCTTCACGATCCAACCGATCGAGTACTGAATGTATGGCACCTCCAAGTTCAGCACACGTTCAGCTCGATGACGTCCCTCGAATTCCGATCCAGGCGAGCTTTGAGGGAGAGTTCCGTCAGCACGACGGCGTGGTGACGATGATGTTCTACCGACACAGGGCTTCGCCTAAGCACCGCTACGATATTATCGAGGTGGAATATGGTGGAGGGGGGCACCGCACACGACTAATAGATCTCAAGGATCAATTGTTGTGTCTATGGGGTGCCCCCCTGCCCCCGTATATAAAGAAGCAAGGGGGGAGGCGGCCGGTCAAGGAGGAGGGCGCACCAAGGGGGGAGTCCTACTCCCACCGGGAGTAGGACTCCTCCTTTCCTTGTTGGAGTAGGAGAGAAGGAAAGAGGAGGAGATGGAGAAGGAAAAGGGGGCTGCACCCCTTGTCCAATTCAGACCATAGGGGGGGCGCAGGCCTCCTTCCTTTTGGTCTCTCTCCTCTATTCCCGTATGGCCCAATAAGGCCCATATACTCCCGGCGAATTCCCGTAACTCTCCGGTACTCCGAAAAATACCCGAATCACTCAGAACCTTTCCGACGTCCGAATATAATCGTCCAATATATCGATCTTTACGTCTCGACCATTTCGAGACTCCTTGTCATGTCCCTGATCTCATCCGGGACTCCAAACTACCTTCTGTACGTCAAAAACCATAAACTCATAATATAACCGTCATCAAACTTTAAGCGTGCGGACCCTACGGGTTCGAGAACTATGTAGACATGACTGAGACACGTCTCCGTTCAATAACCACTAGCGGAACCTGGATGCTCATATTGGCTCCCACATATTCTACGAAGATCTTTATCGGTCAAACCGCATAACAACATACGTTGTTCCCTTTGTCATCGGTATGTTACTTGCCCGAGATTCGATCGTCGGTATCTCAATACCTAGTTCAATATCGTTACCGGAAAGTCTCTTTACTCGTTACGTAATGCATCATCCCGTAACTAACTCATTAGCTACATTGCTTGCAAGGCTTATAGTGATGTGCATTACCGAGAGGGCCCAGAGATACCTCTCCGACAATCGGAGTGACAAATCCTAATCTCGAAATACGTCAACTCAACAAGTACCTTCGGAGACACCTGTAGAGCACCTTTATAATCACCCGGTTACGTTGTGACATTTGGTAGCACACAAAGTGTTCCTCCGGTAAACGGGAGTTACATAATCTCATAGTCACAGGAACATGTATAAGTCATGAAGAAAGCAATAGCAACATACTAAACGATCAAGTGCTAAGCTAATGGAATGGGTCAAGTCAATCACATCATTCTCCTAATGATGTGATCCCATTAATCAAATGACAACTCATGTCTATGGTTAGGAAACTTAACCATCTTTGATTCACGAGCTAGTCAAGTAGAGGCATAATAGTGACACTCTGTTTGTCTATGTATTCACACATGTATTATGTTTCCGGTTAATACAATTCTAGCATGAATAATAAACATTTATCATGATATAAGAAAATAAATAATAACTTTATTATTGCCTCTAGGGCATATTTCCTTCAACATCCGTGGGGACTGCCCAAGCTATCGAGGTAGCACATTTGAAGCAGAAAGTTGATGTGGCGAATGATGATATCACGCTTATGAACAGGCGGCTTGACGAGGCGCAAGGTATGTCTCTAGGGCACTCAGTACATGCTAGCATTGTGAAATGAGCGTGATTCTGAAAATTTGCATATGCATGACTGCAGATAGTGCCGCTGCAGTGGAGACCCTTCGGGCAGAATTTGCCTGTGCCAAGGAGCAAGCGAGGATGAGTAATGCGGCTACCGAAAAGACAGCCGCCGAATTGAAAGTAGAACAGACCGCTCGTCTTTAGTGCGAGGAGAGGATATCCACCATGGCACTTGAGCTGGAGACTGCCACGAGCCGATGCCAAATTTTTGAGAAAGATTACAAAGCCAAAGCGGTCGATCTAGACAAGGCTTTACAAGAGGCGAAAGAAGCTCGTTTGAAGTCTAGAGCAGCCCGGGAAGAAATCCGACAAGCTGGGGAGATCGCGGCTGGTAAGCCCTTTTTATTGCAAACTAAGTTTGGCGATCCGAAGTATGCGTTGCTGAATCAACAGTGGAGTTCTCCGGACTCCTTTATGGATCTTCCGGAGAGTGCTGCCGACGCGAATCAGTTTTTCCACGCAAGAAGTGCATGAGATGGAAAAGCGATTTTGGTTGCAATTTGACATGCCGAAGCATCCACTATTGAACGAACAGATGGACTAGTTGGACGAGCTCCACAGCATGTTCGGTGCTGCTATGAAGGACGTCATAGCCCGGCTATGGCCAAATGAACCCATTCTGAATAGTTATTTCGGTTTGGTGTGGCAACTTGTTGATGCGGTGCTGCGTATCGATGCTGTGAAGCGGTCAACGTGCATAGAAGGTGCACGGATGGCCCTTGCCTGTGTCAAGATATACTGGGCGAAGATGACGGCCACTAATGTTGCAGAGCAAAGTCCACCTGAAGGCAAGGACCTTAACATGCCAGAACACTATTTGGAAGATGTCCTAGAGGGTGCCCGCTTGATAGAGGGTCAGTGCTCGAAGAATATTATGTTCGAGTAAAGTGTATCAAAATTGTAACAACAATATTATGATATGTTTAAGGCTATGTTTTTATACTTTTGCCCGAAAAGTTTTTGTGCCTCCTTTGCGGCCATTTCTATATGTGTACAATCTGAAAGTTTACAGTCGTCGGCTTCAGCCCCCTCGCGTACAATGCGGGGTTGTTCGGAAAAGCACTTGATCACACTTGACCAAACGTCTTGGTCCGCTAAGGAGGTGTTAGTGCGGCGAACTAGGCAATTGGACTATAGAGCTTTAACACTTTCACTTAGCCATAGGAGTTTGACAGTGGGGCTACTATATAGCTCCTGGTATGTCCGTGGTTATCCGAATATGGTGCGTATACATACATGACCAGAAGGACGGCCCTTCATTTAACACGGAGGGAATCGCGAAGATTCTGATGAGTCATCGAGTGGTTGACCAGCTCTCGTCGCATCATGACAGTCGGTTTTTGGATTTCTCTACCGAGGTGCTCATCCGGGCTAGCCGGGACATAATCACAGTAGTTCTCCCTTTACTACCTTAGACGATAGAGCGGAACATAAGGTAGCAAGCACAGGAGCCGGGCAACCCAACTTTGACCAAAAAGACATGATTCGGAGCTGATGCATATAAGGCCAAACTCGCGACGTCGAACACTCCCTAAGGTATTCAGACTTTACAATATACACCGGGCTGAATACAACCCCTGGTGATAAACCCATTGTATCAAGGCACATGTGGCGATCTGACGTGGGCAAAAAGCGCGGATGGTGAGAACATAAATCTCAAAACACAATACTAACCGAGCTGCTTCTATAACATCCACTTTAGTACGGCGAGCCGTATGTTTTACAGATAATGCCGGTATCTTTCTTGGACATTTTACATGCCAGGAAAGTATAAAACAACAAGAGATAAAAAAGGTTTACACAGGGGCTTAATCTAAAAAAATAAACCTTAATGCGGGGCCCTACTGCACGTCTGTGCCTTTGTCTCCGTTGTGAAGTGTCCTTGAAGGGTATGGTATGATGCCCATCTGCAAAGAAAACGGAAGAAAAAAAAGGAAGACCAGGTGAAAGAATCTGGTGTGGCCGTAAGTAGAGCCGGTCCGTTGTAATGAACCGTGAAGGATAACTTCTAGGGTCCGAATAGGGTCAAGCCGAACTATGAACCTTTTGTGTGTAGAGTGCCCCCGAAGCCGCCCAAGGAATTTTGAGTGTATCTCTTTGTGGGACGGTCGATGGGGGCGTAGCTGCTAATCGAGCTCAGGTTTATCTGAGCTACCGCACTGGGGTGTGCACTGGACACGTTTAGCTTGTGTCTGCGGTCTTGACGGTCGACGCGCTATTCGGCTTGAATAGGCCGTTTTGTGCTTCGACTGCTAAAGCCGCAATGTATTCCTCTATGCGAAGAGAGCGCTCCATATTTCCACTGACCGTAATGACACCATGAGGTCCAGGCATTTTGAGTGTTAGATAAGCATAATGCAGGACTGCATTAAAATGGGCGAAGGCCGTTCTTCCGAGTAGTGCATGATAGCTGCTTCGGAACGGAGCAATGTCGAAGTATAATTCTTCGCTTTGGAAGTTGTCCGGAGAGCCGAACACAACGTCCAATGTTAGAGAGCCCGTGCAGCGGGCTTATACGCCCGGTATAACTCCTTTAAAGGTAGTGCTGCTCGGCTTGATTCTTGACGGTTCTATCCCCATCTTGTGGATAGTGTCTTGATATATCAGATTGGGACTGCTGCCGCCGTCCATCAGGACTCGAGTTAGGTGGTATCCGTCAATTATTGGGTCGAGCACTAGGGCAGCCAAACCCCCATGATGGATACTAGTCGGATGATCCCTGCGATCAAAGGTGATCGGACAGGCCGACCACGGGTTGAACTTTGGGGTGACGGGCTCGACGGCGTAGACATCTCGGAGTGCGCGCTTACGCTCCCACTTCAGGATATGAGTGGCATAGATCATGTTCACTGTCTTGATCCCCGGTGGAAATTTCTTCTGTCCCCCCGTGTTTGGCTGGCGAGGTTCGTCCTCGTCTTTGCTCTGAGGTCCTTTCCCTTTGTTTTCAGTGTTGAGTTTGCTAGCCTGCTTGAAGACCCAACATTCTCTGTTGGTGTGATTGGCTGGTTTGTCGGGAGTGCCATGAATCTAGCAGGGCCTATCTAGAATTTTGTCCAAGTTGGATGGACTGTCGTTGTTGCCTTTAAATGTCTTTTTCTGTTGACTGGGTCTGGAGCCCCGGAATCCGGCATTGACCGTTATATTGTCTGGGATTTCTTCATTATTCTGACATTTATATTTATTGCGCCGTGGTTTTCCATTACCGTCCCTGACTTCAGATGTGCCGGGGTCGCTGGTGCTACTATGGGCTAACCAGCTGTCTTCGCCCGTGCAAAAGTGGGTCATACGTGTAGTTAAGGCGGCCATTGTCCTTGGCTTTTCCTGGCCGAGGTGTCTAGCTAGCCATTCGTCCTGGACACTGTGTTTGAAGGCCGCTAAGGCTTCGGCATCCGGACAATTGACGATTTGGTTCTTCTTAGTGAGAAACCGGTTCCAAAGTTTACGGGCTGATTCTCCGGGTTGCTGGATTATGTGACTTAGATCGTCTACATGTGGGGTCGGACATAGGTCCCTTGGAAATTGGCCCGAAAAGCATCCTCAAGTTCCTCCCAGCTTCCTATAGAATTTTTAGGGAGGATTTTTAGCCAGTGCCGAGCTGGTCCTTTTAGCTTGAGGGGTAAATATTTGATGGCGTGGAGATCATCTTCGTGTGACATGTGGATGTGAAGAATAAAGTCTTCTATCCAAACCACTGGGTCTGTCGTTCCATCATACGCCTCGATGTTTATGGGTTTGAACTCCTCTGGAAAATCGTGTTCCAGTACCTCATCGGTGAAGCACAGGGGGTGCGCGGCGCCCCTATATCTGGCTGTGTCGGGGGTTGGTTCCGACGGTTGCAATGTGCGGTATTGGTTCCCAGCTGGTAAATGGCTGGTGTATTTTGTTTGATAATCGTGATTCCGTGTAGGAGCACGTTCCCTAGATCCATAGATGGACCTGGTTTTGCCAGCTTTTTTGTCCAGGTCCTCACGTAGATCGTGTTTCTGGTCCTAGGCCGCAGCCTTCCTCCCTTTGCGGGGAGGGGGCGCGGGCTTGTGTATGGCATGGTTTGCCACTCTGTCATGACCGCGAGGTGGTCGGTCTGGCCAGTCGGCCATATTGTTCTTCGGTGGTATAGGCGCGATAGCCTCGTCGTCAAATTTGGGCAGCAGTTTGCGTTTAGGATAGCTCTTTGTTTGGCGATTACCACCGTATTTTTCTCTAGCACTTCGTTCCATTTGTCATTGAGCGTATCCTGTGCGGCTTTAAGCCGCTGCTCCTGCTTCTTCAGGCTCCTTGCAGTGGTGACGAGCCTCTGGTGGAGGCGTTCTTGTTCTAATGGTTCTTCTGGGATGACGAACTCGTCGTCGCCCAGGCTGGCCTCCTCTTCAGAGGCGGGTTGGTAAATGCTATCTTCGGTGTTGCTGTGGTCGGATAGTGTCTCGGACTGTGTTTGCCGTCCTCTCGCACGCCCTGCTCCAACGCTGGGTCCGCGGGGTCCTCGGCTTGGTTCAGATTACCATCATCGTCCGTGACAATGTTGTTGTTTTTCCGTTTGCCGGATCGAGGTCGGCGTTTAGGACGCCGATGTTTGGGAGGTTCATCGACAGGCTTGCTATTATCTCCGTCGGCCTCATTCTCCTTAGGTGTGTCCACCATGTAAATGTTGTATGACGATGTAGCTGTCCAACGCCCAGTAGGCAGTGGTTCCAAATCCTCTCCGGCATTGTCGTCCATACTGTCAATGTCTTCGGAGTCGTAGTCAAGCACGTCGGTTAAGTCATCGACAGTGGCTATAAAGTGGGTGGTGGGTGGGACACAAAATTCTTCGTCGTCCGCTTCCCACTCGAGCCGGACATAGTTCGGCCGAGAGTCTCCTGACAAGGAGAGGGATTTCAATGAGTTTAGCACATTCCCTAGAGGCGAGTGCTGGAAGATATCCGCGGAGCTGAACTCCAAGACTGGCGCCCAATTAGGTTCGATGGGTGCGGATGCACGCGGTCCGGAACCCATGGCCGGAAACGAGTCCAAGGTTCCGGTGACACAAGCCCAGCTCGATGTTGGATCTGTGTGTGGCTTGAGCGCCGCTGAGTCTGCGGCCTCCATGGCGGGGTTAAGCTTCCCATCTTCGAACGATGCAGTCTGCTCCGGCTCTAGGGCCAGGGCGGCCACAGGCGCTATCTCCTGCGTGTGGCCCGACGACAGATATAGTCATGTTCATCGTGGTGGCCGGGGACGGACATCATGGGCTCAAACCCGTCAAAGATCAAGTCTCCACGGATATCGGCCACAAAATTCAGGCTTCCGAATCGAACCTGATGGCCAGGGGCGTAGCTATCGATCTGCTCTAGATGGCCAAGCGAGTTGGCCCGTAGTGCGGAGCCACCGAATACGAAGATCTGTCTGGGGAGAAAAGTCTTCCCATGGACTGCGTTGTTGTAGATGATTGATGGAGCCATCAAGCCTATCTTCGACGACACAGTGGAACTCTCAATGAAAGCACCAATGTCGGTGTCAAAACCGGCGGATCTCGGGTAGGGGGTCCCGAACTGTGCATCTAAGGCTAATGGTAACAGGAGGCGGGGGACTCAATGTTTACCTAGGTTCGGGCCCTCTCTATGGAGGTAATACCCTACTTCCTCCTTGATTGATCTTGATGAATATGAGTATTACAAGAGTTGATCTACCACAAGATCGTAATGGCTAAACCCTAGAAGCTAGCCTATGAAGTTATGATTGTTGTCCTACAGACTAAACCCTCTGGTTTATATAGACACCGAAGGGGCTAGGGTTCCACAAAGTCGGTTACAGAGAAACAAATCTACATATCCAAATCGCCAAGCTTGCCTTCCATGCAATGGAGAGTCCCATCCAGACACAGGACGAAGTCTTCTATCTTGCATCTTATAGTCCAACAGTCCGGCCAAAGTATATAGTCTGGCTGCCCGAGGACCCCTTAGTCTAGGACTGCCTCACCCCCTCCTAGGCTCCCATCTCCTTTCCCCCACTATGGCCCAATAAGGCGCATATACTTCCCGGGGGGGGGGGGTCCGGTAACCTCCCGGTACTCCGTTATATGCCCGAACTCACCCGGAACCATTTCGATGTCCAAACATAGGCTTCCAATATATCGATCTTTATGTCTTAGCCATTTCGAGACTCCTCGTCATGTCCGTGATCACATCCGGGACTCCGAACTACCTTTGGTACATCAAAACACATAAACTCATAATACCAATCGTCATCGAACGTTAAGCGTGCGGACCCTACGGGTTCGAGAACTATGTAGACATGACCGAGACACGTCTCCCGTCAATAAACAACAACGGAACCTGGATGCTCATATTGGTTCCTACATATTCTATGAAGATCTTTATCGGTCAAACCGCATAACAACATACGTTGTTCCCTTTGTCATCGGTATGTTACTTGCTCGATATTTGATCGTCGGTATCTCAATACCTAGTTCAATCTCGTTACCGGCAAGTCTCTTTACTCGTTCCATAATAGTTTATCCCGCAACTAACTCATTAGTTACAATTCTTGCAAGGCTTATAGTGATGAGTATTACCGAGAGGGCCCAGAGATACCTCTCCGAAACATGGAGTGACAAATCCTAATCTTGATCTATGCCTACCCAACAAACACCTTCGGAGACACCTGTAGAGCACCTTTATAATCACCCTTTTACGTTGTGACGTTTGGTAGCACACAAAGTGTTCCTCCGGCATTCGGGAGTTGCATAATCTCATAGTCCGAGGAACTTGTATAAGTCATGAAGAAAGCAGTAGCAATGAAACTAACACGATCATAATGCTAAGCTAACAGATGGGTCATGTCCATCACATCATTCTCCTAATGATGTGATCCCGCTCATCAAATGACAACACATGTCTATGGTTAGGAAACATAACCATCTTTGATTAACGAGCTAGTCTAGTAGAGGCATACTAGGGACTATTTGTTTTGTCTATGTATTCACACATGTACTAAGTTTCCGGTTAATACAATTCTAGCATGAAGAATAAACATTTATCATGAATTAAGGAAATAAATAATAACTTTATTATTGCCTCTAGGGCATATTTCCTTCAGTCTCCCACTTGCACTAGAGTCAATAATCTAGATTACATAGTAATGATTCTAACACCCATGGAGCTTTGGTGCTGATCATGTTTTGCTCGCGAGAGAGGCTTAGTCAACGGGTCTGCAACACTCAGATCCGTGTGTATCTTGCAAATCTCTATGTCCCCTTCCGACACTTGATGACGGATGGAATTGAAGCGTCTCTCGATGTGCTTGGTTCTCTTGTGAAATCTTGATTCCTTTGCCAAGGCAATTGCACCAGTATTGTCACAAAAGATTTCATTGGACCCGATGCACTAGGTATGACACCTAGATCGGATATGAACTCCTTCATCCAAACTCCTTCATTTGCTGCTTCTGAAGCAGCAATGTACTTCGCTTCACACATAGATCCCGCCACGACGCTCTGCTTGGAACTGCACCAACTGATAACTCCTCCATTCAATAAAAATATGTATCCGGTTTGCGGCTTAGAGTCATCCGGATCAATGTCAAAGCTTGCATCGACATAACTGTTTACGATGAGCTCTTTTTCACCTCCTTAAACGAGAAACATATCCTTAGTCCTGTTCAGGTATTTCAGGATGTTCTTGACCGCTGTCCAGTGCTCCACTCTGGGATTACTTTGGTACCTCCCTGCCATGCTTATAGCAAGACATACATCAGGTCTGGTACACAACATTGCATACATGATAGAACCTATGGCTGAAGCATAGGGAATGACTTTCATTTTCTCTCTATCTTCTGCGGTGGTCGGGCTTTGAGTCTGATTCAACTTCACACCTTGTAACACAGGCAAGAACCCTTTCTTTAACTGATCATTTTGAACTTCTTCAAAACTTTATCAAGGTATGTGCTTTGTGAAAGTCCAATTAAGCGTCTTGATATATCTCTATAGATCTTGATGCCCAATATGTAAGCAGCTTCTCCCAGGTCTTTCATAGAAAAACTCTTATTCAGGTATCCCTTTATGCTATCCAGAAATTCTATATATCATTTCCAATCTACATATAAGATTAGAAATGCTACAGAGCTTCCACTCACTTTCTTGTAAATACAGGCCTCTCCAAAAGTCTGTATAAAACCATATGCTTTGATTACACTATCAAAACGTTTATTCCAACTCTGAGAGGCTTGCACCAGTCCATAAATGGATCACTGGAGCTTGCACACTTTGTTAGCACCCTTTGGATCGACAAAACCTTCCAGTTGCATCATATACAACTCTTCTTCAAGAAATCCATTCAAGAATGCTGTTTTGACGTCCATTTCCAAATTTCGTAATCATAAAATGCAGCAATTGCTAACATGATTCAGACAGACTTAAGCATCGCTACGGGCGAGAAAGTCTCATTGTAGTCAACTCCTTGAACTTGTCGAAAACCTTTCGCAACAAGTCGAGCTTTACAAACAGTAACATTACCGTATGCATCGGTCTTCTTCTTAAAGATCCATTTATTTTCTATGGCTTTCCAATCATCGGGCAAGTCCACCAAAGTCCACACTTTGTTCTCATACATGGATCCCATCTTAGATTTCATGGCCTCAAGCCATTTCGCGGAATCTGGGCTCATCATCGCTTCCTCATAGTTCGTAAATTCATCATGGTCTAGTAACATGATTTCCAGAACAGGATTACCTTACCACTCTGGTGCAGATCTTACTCTGGAAGACCTATGAGGTTCGGTAGTAACTTGATCTGAAACTTCATGATCATCATCATTTGCTTCCTCACTAATTGGTGTAGGAATCACGGGAACTGATTTCTGTGATGAACTACTTTCCAATAAGGGAGAAGGTACAATTACCTCATCAAGTTCTATTTTCCTCTCACTCACTTCTTTCGAGAGAAACTCCTTGTCTAGAAAGGATCCATTCTTAGGAACAAAGATTTTTCCTTCGGATCTGTGATAGAAGGTGTACCCAACAGTTTCCTTTGGGTATCCTATGAAGACACATTTCTCCGATTTGGGTTCGAGCTTATCATGTTGAAACTTTTTCACATAAGCATCGCAACCCCAAACTTTAAGAAATGACAACTTTGGTTTCTTTCCAAACCATAGTTCGTAAGGCGTCGTTTCAACGGATTTTGATGGTGCCCTATTTAAAGTGAATGCAGCAGTCTCTAGGGCATAACCCCAAAACGATAGTGGTAAATCAGTAAGAGACATCATAGATCGCACCATATCTAATAAGGTACGGTTACGACGTTCGGACACACCATTTCGCTGTGGTGTTCCATGTGGCGTTAATTGTGAAATTATCCCATGTTGTTTCAAATGAAGACCAAACGCGTAACTCAAATATTCTCCTCCATGATCAGATCGTAGAAACTTTATTTTTCTTGTTACGATGATTTTCCACTTCACTTTGAAATTCTTTGAACTTTTCAAACGTTTCACACTTATGCTTTATTAAGTAGATATAACCATATCCGCTCAAATCATCTGTGAAGGTAAGAAAATAACGATACCCGCCACGAGCATCAATACTCATTGGACCGCATATATCGGTATGTATTATTTCCAACAAGTCAGTAGCTCGTTCCATTGTTCCGGAGAACGGAGTTTTAGTCATCTTGCCCATAAGGCACGGTTCACAAGCACCAAATGATTCATAATCAAGTGATTCTAAAAATCCATCGGTATGGAGTTTCTTCATGCACTTTATACCGATATGACCCAAATGGCAGTTCCATAAATAAGTTGCAATATCATTATTAAATTTCAATCTTTTGGTTTCAACACTATAAATATGTGTATCACTACTATCGAGATTCAACAAAAATAGACCACTCAGCAGGGGTGCATGACCATAAAAGATATTACTCATATAAATAGAACAACCATTATTCTCTGATTTAAAAGATTAACCGTCTCGCATTAAACAAGATCCAGGTATAATGTTCATGCTCAACGCTGGCACCAAATAACAATTATTCAGGTCTAAAACTAATCCCGATGGTAGATGTAGAGGTAGCGTGCCGACCGCGATCACATCGACTTTGGAACCATTTCCCACGCGCATTATCACCTCGTCCTTAGCCAATCTTGGCTTAATCCGTGGCCCCTATTTCAAGTTGCAAATATGAGCAACAGAAGCAGTATCAAATACACAGGCGCTACTACGAGCATTAGTTAAGTACACATCAATAACATGTATATCAAATATACCTTTCACTTTGCCATCCTTCTTATCCGCCAAATACTTGGGGCAGTTCCGCTTCTAGTGACCAGTCCCTTTGTAGTAGAAGCACTCAGTTTCAGGCTTAGGTCCAGACTTGGGTTTATTCTCTTTAGAAGCAACCTTTTTGTCGTTCTTCTTGAAGTTCCCTTTCTTCCCTTTGCCCTTTTTCTTGAAACTAGTGGTCTTGTTGACCATCAACACTTGATGCTCCTTTTTGATTTCTACCTCCGCGGCCTTTAGCATCGCGAAGAGCTCGGGAATAGTCTTGTTCATCCCTTGCATATTATAGTTCATCACGAAGCTTTTGTAGCTTGGTGGCAGTGATTGAAGAACTCTGTCAATGACACTATCATCAGGAAGATTAACTCCCACTTGAGTCAAAAGGTTATGGTACCCAGACATTCTGAGTATATGTTCACTGACAAAACTATTCTCCTCCATTTTACAGCTGTAGAACTTATTGGAGACTTCATACACTAGTAGAAAAAGGGTCATTCGAACCGGTTCGGGAGGGCCATTTGTCCCGGTTCTCGAACCGGGACTAAAGGGTTGTAACTAAAGCCCTATACCTTTAGTCCCGGTTTATCGGGAACTGGGACAGATGGGGCTCCACGTGGCCGGAGCGGCTTGCCCAGGCAGGGGGGACCTTTTCTCCTGATTGGTGCCACCAACCGGGACCAAAAGGCTTCCACGCGTCAGCAGTTCAGGGGGTGTTTTTTAGGGGGGGGGGGGTTGGGGGTTTTGTAGGGTTAATTTAGGGGTTCCATATATTGTGTTAGCTCGCTAATAGAGATGAGTGTCCTCTCTTGTCTCCGTGCTTGGTCGATGCTACGTATAGAGAGGACTCAACACGCTAGCTAGCTAGTAAGAAAATGAAGGAAACCATTAAGTACAGAAGATCGTCATGAACATATACACAGAGAGAAGTGATCGACCTCTCCTTCTCCGATAGATTGGTCGAACAATAATTTTTCGTATATCTATTCGACGCTACTGTCTACATATATATATATATATATATATATATATATATATATATATATATATATATACACACACAATATAAGATCTCTTACGTCCCCTAACATCTGAACTCAACTTCCACATGGTATTCTCCGTGTTTGTCGATGACGTGGTCAAGAAAGAATCCCTCCAATTCCTATTGAATTGCTCGTATGTGATCTTGTGGTTGGAGTTCATCCCGCATCTGCCACATCTAATTTCAAGAAGGGGGTCAATACATATATATGAATGAAACTGAACACAAATGATGGTAATAACATAAAATTGTGAATATCATTGCTTACGCACTTCATATTGTTGTTTAGAGTAGCCCCGCTCACACGTGGTGTGGTGGATGAACTCGCAAATGTAGTATCCACACAAATCATTCCCGGGTTCCTGCCACAACCACTTTACAAGAAATAGAGGTCAATCAAACTGATAATCAAGCATGCTAAATGGTATTGTGAAACTAGCTAGAATCAATGGGAGATGCCCGAAACTAGCTAGTAGCTAGTACTTACTTTCGGGTGGTCAAATCGCAGTTGGGCCGGCAGTCCCGGAGCTTGTGCGGTGAACTTTTTCCAAACCCTACCAGACAAAGAAAACAATTACTTGATATCAGGAAATGAACAAAGTTGCCGATATGGTGCGATAATGATCGATTGAACTTAGTTCTCGAGCATTTTAGTCATGGTCGGATACTCCTCCGGATTTTTTTGTTTGGAGTCTATGATGGTTACTAGTCCCTGCTCAAGTTTAATCTCTAGCAGAATAAAGTGGAATCTGCGCATGCATGCATAAATCATCAATTACATTACTATAACCTCGAGCAATAAGGGAAACCGAATATGCACAAGACAATAACACTCACTTGTATTCTTAAGGAAAGAGTATTGTAGCTTTATTTTGATTCCGAAGTAACGATGCGAGCAACTTGACCTCGGTTTGTTTGGCATCATGTTTAACACTCCATTCATCCATGAGATTTGTGATAATGAACCCAATATCACCTACTTGTCTTTTTTCAGTTCGGCGATCTTCAATCTGCAAAATATAGTGAGGATAATTATATATACGTGCAATGAAAGAGCTGAGTTATATATAGAGACTTAACTAATTATAGAGAAGTAGTACTTACACACAGTAGCAAGTGATGATTGTTTTATCGAGGGCCTTTTGATTGAAAAACTGGAAGAACTCCTCATATGGAACTAACAACAGATCAATTCCAACGAGGTTGTGCTCCCCTTTAACCGATAGCGACAAAGTATTTTTCCCAGACCTCCTGCAGATGTCCATGTACCAATCATGGAATCTTCGCATCATCGTTGTTAGGGAAGTACCAGGTCTGACGAGAGCCTTCCCGTGCTCGAATCTTAATGTGTCCACCTCCATTGTTCCAATCCTCGTCGGTCATGTAATCTCCAGGATTGGTACCGGACAACACCCCCGGAAGATTAGCGACGATATCGCTAGACACATTGAGCGGGGGCATGATTGCTTCGCTTGTTCGCCAAGATAGGAAATTTGTTTCCCTTTTCTTCGTTCTACTAGCCTCCCGCCTCTGGCTGTACTGCTAGACGCCGGAGTAGCCAGAGCGGCTGTGGTTGTCTTCTTTCGTTGCTAAAGAGGCAGAGCAGCCGGAGGCGGACTGCTAAGACGCACCGGAGAAGCCGGAGCGGCGGCGTCTGTGTTCCACCATCACTTATGAGGCGGCGAAGGAGGAGGCGGGCTACTCGGACGCGCCGGAGCAGGCGTTGAAGGAGGCGGAGTACTGCCGCCCTCACGCATCGGAGCAGGAGGCGGAGTGCCCTGATCACTCGTCGGAGGAGGAGGAGGAGGAGGAGGAGGAGGCGGAGGAGATGGAGTGCCCAGCTGACTAGTAGTAGCCATGAAGTTCAAAAGCTTGATGTGCTCCTTCCGCCATAGACACGGAGTATGCATAGCAAGACCCAGCTGTGTCTCCCCATCACCTGTAGGGTGGTCAAGCTGGAGCTCCTCAAATCCCTCTGTTATTTCGTCCACCATGACAACATCATAGCCTTGTGGAATCGGACTGCAGTGAAAAGTTGCTCCGGGTGAAGGAGGGAACACAGAGCCGACAACCGCCTTGACTTTGAGCTGAAGCCATTGCGTCATAAGGTGGCACTGGTGTTAATCCGTGATAAAATCCATGGGGTAGCTAGGACTCATCAAGTCAGGCTGCTGAACGAGCTCGGTGGAAGCCACACTGCTTCTCTACTGAGATGGTGGGGTAGCTTCTGGGGTAGCTTCTTGCGCAGGATCTCGCAGCTGTTGGTTCTCAACATCTCGTTCCTCTAGCTTTCTTACCCTTTCCTTAAGCTCTTGCAGTTCGCTCTGCTCCACTTTCCTCCTCCTCTCTTGGGTTTTGTAACCTCCTGCGTCGGGAAACTCAACCTTCCTCGCAACAGAGCCTGGCGTGCCTCATATTCGTCCAGGGTGCTCAGGATTCCCAAGGGCCCTTGTGAGCTCGTCGTTCTCTCTGTTGGGAATGAACTTCCCTTCCCGCACTTCGTTGATTGCTTTCCGAAACTTCGTGACGGGTGTTGCATGTTGCTCGTCCGTCCAGCAGCACTTCCTATTTCAGGGTCCAATGTTCCACCAGCCCCGAAGAACCAAGTTCTACAACGTTCTGGCCAGTGCAATGTCTCTAGTTCGACCCCTTTAGCAATCAGGTCCTCTCAGCCTTGTCCCACAACAACCGGGCTTTGAGGTAGCCACCTGACCTCATGCGATGGTAATGCTCCTTCTTTGCAGCATTTATCTTGTTAGTCGCTAACATCTTCTTACTCCTCTCCGATGTCTTGTTGGCCACAAATGCGGGCCAGTGATCTCTTATCTTCTCAAATCGGCCGGTGAATTCTGGAGTCTTGTCTTCGTCGACATACGTTGTTTTCAACTCATTCTTCCACCTCCTGAATAGATCTGCCATCTTCTTGAGAGCATAGGACTTGATCAATGGCTCTATAACTGGATTCTCCGGATCCTCCACTTCTGGTACGGTGAAATTTACCTTTAGCGCTTTCCAAAGGCCTTCTTTCTGTCTATCTTCGACAAAAGAAACTTGAAGAAGCTCTTCCTTCTTAGGCTCATTCCATAGCTCGATGCTAATTGGGATCATCTCCCTAACAAGAACCCCGCACTGAGCAGAAAATGCTTCCTTGGTCCGGAGGGGTTTAATCGGTTGGCCATCGTTCGTGATTTGTGTGATCGTGAACCTTTCATCCGGGCGCAACTTTTTCTTCGGGCCTCGTTTCTTTACTGAAGTATTGCTTGATCCTGAGGGCTATATAAAAGCAGAAAGAAGAGTTAATATATGTACATACGAAAATAATTAATGCATCAATTAGCTAGTCAGCAAAGGCTTTCTATATATATATGTATGTATATATATACACACACACACACCTCGCTGGACTTTGCAACAGTTGTTCACGACTCTGTTCGGTCACCAGAGCCGTCATCACGGTCTCCGGAGCCACCATCACGATCATGACCCTCCTCCATTATTGTTTGATCACCGCAGCCTGCTTCCTCTCCTTGCAGACCTTCTTCGATGTCGTTGAGAAACGACAAGACTGCATCACCTCCGCCATGGATTATGTCCCCCAATATCTCTTCTTGATCAAAGTCTCTTTGATGATCCATAGTTTCTGCGAATATTACAACATGGCAATTAATATATAAACATGAGAGATGGATATATCGAAGTTATCGAGGAGGGGGTATATCGACAACGATGACATATACATAGAAAATATGTTATCGGGGAGGGGGTATATATATCGACCCCCCCCCCCCTCATGTCGAAGTTATCGGGGAGGGGGTATATCGACCCCCCCTCATGTTGAAGTTCTTGGAGAGGGGGTATATCGACCGCCTCTCTCATGATTGTCCGACGTTTGTCTAGTGTCAAAGGATTCAAAAAAACCATGTCTTCATCATTAGGCAAAAGTGACAGGCGCATGATGCTACGAAGCTCTCCAAAGTTGTTTTGAAACGGAGTCCCAAATAGGATAATTTGCTTTTTGGTACAAAGTTCAGCAAGAGCCTTCCGAATATCGCTATTTGGAAGGCCTTTGCTGAAATTCGTACCAAAAGGAGGATTATCCTATCCGGGACTCCGTTCCAACACAACTTTGGAGAACTTCGTACCATCATGCCCCAGTTACTTCCGGCTAATGATGAAGCAATGGATTTCTTCAATACTTTGACACTAGGAAACCTCTCGACCCCTCGGTGATCCTCGACCCTCGACCCTAGCTAGTTCACGACCCTCAACCGCTCGGTGATCCACAACCCTCTACCCTAGTTCCCGACCCTCGACCCCCTCATGTCACGTTTGTCTAGTGTCAAAGGATTCAACAAAACCATGTCTTCATCATTAGGCGAAAGTAACAGGCGCATGATGGTACGAAGCTCTCCAAAGTTATTTTGGAACGGAATCCTAGATAGGATAATTCGCTTTTTTGTACAAAGTATAGCAAGAGCCTTCCGAATATCGCTATTTGGAAGACCTTTGTTGAAATTCGTACCAAAAGGCGGATTATCCTATCCGGGACTCCGTTCCAAAACAACTTTGGTGAACTTCGTACCATCATGCCCCGATTACTTCCGGCTAATGATGAAGCCATGGATTTCTTCAATACTTTGACACTAGGCCACCTCTCGACCCCTCGGCGATCCTCGACCCCTCCACCCCTCAACGACCCTCGACTCTCAACCCTCGACCCTTGACCCCTCGGTGACCCTTGACCCTAGCTAGTTCACGACCATCAACCCTCGATCCCTCGGCGATCCTCGACCCTCGAACCCTTGACCCCTCGACGACCCTCGAACCCTCGGTGACCCCCGACCCTTGAACCCTATAAACCTCGAACCCTAGAACCCTAGAACCCTCGAACCTCAAACCCTTGACCCTCGACCGGCCTCGACGACCCTCGACCCCTCTGTGACCCTGATGACCCACAAGTGTAGGGGATCTATCATAGTCCTTTCGATAAGTAAGAGTGTCGAACCCAATGAGGTGCAGAAGGAAATGACAAGCGGTTATCAGTAAGGTTTTCTCTGCAAGCACTGAAATTGTAGATAACAGATAGTTTTGTGATAAGATAAGTTGTAACGAGTAACAAGCAATGAAAGTAAATAAGGTGCAGCATGGTGGCCCAATCCTTTTTGTAGCAAAGGACAAGCCTGGACAATTTCTTATAATGAGAAAGAAGCTCCCGAGGACACATGGGAATTATCGTCAAGCTAGTTTTCATCACGCTCATATGATTCACGGTCGGTACTTTGATAATTTGATATGTGGGTGTACCGGTGCTTGGGTACTGCCCTTACTTGGACAAGTATCCCACTTATGATTAACCCCTATTGCAAGCATCTGCAACTACAACAAAAGTATTAAGGTAAACCTAACCACAACATTAGACATATGGATCCAAATCAGCCCCTTACGAAGCATCGCATAAACTAGGGTTTAAGCTTCTGTCACTCTAGCAACCCATCATCTATTTATTACTTCCCAATGCCTTCCTCTAGGCCCAAATAATGGTGATGTGTCATGTAGTCGACATTCACATAACACCACTAGAGGAGAGACAACATACATCTCATCAAAATATCGAATGAATACCAAATTCACATGACTACTAATAGCAAGACTTCACCCATGTCCTTAGGAATTAATGTAACTACTCACAAAGCATATTCATGTTCATAATCAGAGGAGTAATAATATGCATTAAGGATATGAACATATGATCTTTCACCAAATAAACCAATTAGCATCAACTACAAGGAGTAATCAACACTACTAGCAACCCACAGGTACCAATTTGTGGTTTTGGATACAAGAGATGAACTAGGGTTTGAGAGGAGATGGTGCTGGTGAAGATGTTGATGGAGATTAACCCCTTCCCGATGAGAGGATCGTTGGTGATGATGATGGTGATGATTTCCCCCTCCCAGAGGGAAGTTTCCCCGGCAGAACAGCTCTGCCGGAGCCCTAGATTGGTTCCGCCAAGGTTCCTATTCGTGGCGGCGGAGTTTCATCCTGTAAGCTTGCCTATGATTTTTTCTAGGGTAAAAGCCTTCATATAGCAGAAGATGGGCACCGAAGGGCCACCAGGGGACCTAGGAGACAGGGGGCGCACCCAGTAGGGGTGGGCGCACCCCCCACCCTCCTGGCCAGGGTGTGGGCCCCCTCAAGTACTTTCTTCGCTAAAAAATTCTTATTAAATCCAAAAATGACTTTCGTGGAGTTTTAGGACTTTTGGAGCTGTGCAAAATAGGTTTCCAATATTTGCTCCTTTTCCAGCCAGAATTCCAGCTGCCGGCATCCCCCCTCTTCATGGTAAACCTTGTAAAATAAGAGAGAATAGCGAAGTATTGAGACATAATGTGTAATAACAGCTCATAATGCAATAAATATTGATATAAAAGCATGATGCAAAATGGACGTATCAACTCCCCCAAGCTTAGACCTCGCTTGTCCTCAAGCGGAAGCCGAAATCGAAAAATATGTCCACATGTTTAGAAATAGAGGTGTCGATAAAAATAAAATACGAACATGAGGGCATCATGATCATTCTTATAACAGCAACATATATAGGTTTTGTCATATGATTTCTTGTGCTCAAGTAACAATCAATTCACAATGTTAAGTATGGTTCAGAAACTTCATTGGGAACTAACAAACTATAATCCCAGTCATTGAAGCAATTGCAATTTATCATAACATCAGAAAGAGTCAAGAATAGCGCTTTTCAGCAAGTCCATATACTCAACTATCATATAGTCTTCTACAATTGCTAACACCCACGCAATACTTGTGGTTATAGAGTTTCAACCGGACATTGAGAAAGATAGGGGCTTATTGTGTTTCCTCCCAACGTATTCACCTTTGGGTGATGTCAACAATAATAATTCATGCTAACTTACATCCAATTGGATATATATATCAAGATCTTTCAAACACTAGGAGCTTGCCAAAGGATAAAATGAAAAAAGGGAAAGGTGAAGATCACCTTGACCCAAGCATAAAGTAAAAACATAAAGTAAAAGATAGGCCCTTCACAGAGGGAAGCAGAGGTTGTCATGTGCTTTTAGGGTTGGATGCACAAAATCTTAATGCAAAAGAACGTAACTTTATATTGCCACTTGTATATGGACCTTTATTATGCAGTCCGTCGCTTTTATTGCTTCCATAACAAGATTGTATAAAGCTTATTTTCTCTGCACTAATAAGTCATACATATTTAGAGAGCAATTTTTATTGCTTGCAACATGACAACTTACTTGAAGGATCTTACTCAATCCATAGGTAGGTATGGTGGACTCTCATGGCAAAAACTAGGTATAAGGATATTTGGAAGCACAAGTAGTATCTCTACTTGGTGCAAGGAATTTGGCTAGCATGGGGGGGGGAGGCAAGCTCAACATGTTGGGAAGATCAATGACAACATACTTTAACTAAGATGTGAGAAAACATAAACCATTACGTTGTCTTCCTTGTCCAATATCAACTCTTTTAGCATGTCATACTTAATGAGTGCTCACAATCATAAAAGATGTCCAAGATAGTATATTTGCATATGAAAACCTCTCTTTCCTTGTTACTTCCTATTAATTGCAACGATGACCAAAACTACATTTGTCAACTCTCAACAACTTTTATGCCTCATACTTTCTATGTGTGAAGTTGTTACTATCCATAAGATCAATATGAACTCTTTTATTCTTTTTATTCTTTCTACTGTCTCAGGATCATAGCAAGATAGCAAATTAAGCCCTTGACTCAACACTAATCTTTATTATAGATAGCTCACAGACTCGATTACATAAAGAGATCACAAAGCAAAACTCAAAAACTACTTGATATTGAAACTTTAATCTACTAGATCAAGATACTACTAAAAGGATCGAACTAAGTAAAACGGTAAAGATAGGAGTGTGATGGTGATACAATATTGGGGCACCTCCCCCAAGCTTGGCAGTTGCCAAGGGGAGTGCCCATACCCATGTGATTATCTCCTCGAGGGTGGTGAAGTAGGAGTTGTTGATGATGTAGGCTTGTCGTCCATCTTCCAAGGCATAGGCTCACCATCATAGAAGGATGATCGAGTCTCCGGGATCCTCAAATCTGCAGCCAAACTCATCCTCTTGAATCTATATTCAAACTCACAGTTTTGGTTTTGCTGGTCATAAATCTGGGCTTGGAGGTGCTCGATTTTCTCTTGAAGCTTAAAGGTGGTCTCCCTAATGATCTTGGCATCGAGCTGGTGGTTGTTGGTGAACTCTGTGATCATCATCTGGTTGGCGTTGAGTCCACACTCCACCATCCCTTGGCACTTAAAAACTTGTTGCTCCATGGCTTCGAGCTTTGTCTCCACGCTTCCGGTACATCTTGGTCCCTCCACATCGCGGATGTGCAGCACCCCCTCACGCATCTCAATGGTTTGAGGGTGTTGCAGCACCTCCGCGAGATAGGGGTTGATAACCTTCTCGAAAAACTTGTCCTTGGGAGCGCTTAGAGACGTCATGGTGCTCTAGACCTGTTAGAAAAACAGCTCAAAACAAAAACAGAGGATATTTGTGCGATACGGTGGTCAAAACCTTCGGGAGATTATATAATGAACCTTTACCAACCAAAATACGTAACGTGCAAGAAAACGAAGTCCGGGAGGCACACGAGGTGGCCACGAGACATGGGGGCGCGCCTAGGAAGGGTGGGCGCGCCCTCCACCCTCGTGGAGGCCTCGTGTCCTTCCCAGACTATTTCTTTCTTTCCAAAATTCTTAAATATTCCAAAACGGATAAAAATGGCATTAGGATTGTTTTGGAGTCGGTTTACTTACCGTTCCACATACCTATTCCTTTTCGGAGTCTGGAACGTTCTGCAAAGTGTCCCTTATGTATTCCTCCGGGGTTACGGTCTCAATAATATTAGTTTCAACATTGATAGGATTACCTGAGATATAATGTTTGATTCTTTGACCGTTCACCACCCTCGGACTTGTGCCTTCGAAGTTGTTTATTTTTATGGCACTGGAACGATAGACCTCCTCGATAACGTATGGACCTTCCCATTTAGAGAGAAGTTTTCCTGCAAAAATTCTTAAACGAGAGTTGAATAATAACACGTAATCACCTACGTTAAACTCACGCTTTTGTATCCTTTTGTCATGCCAGCGTTTGACTTTTTCTTTGAAAATCTTGGGATTCTCATAGGCTTGGGTTCTCCATTCATCAAGTGAGCTAGTATCAAATAACCTCTTCTCAGTGGCAAGTTTGAAGTCATAATTGAGCTCTTTAATAGCCCAGTACGCTTTATGTTCAAGTTCAAGAGGTAAGTGACATGCTTTTCCATAAACCATCTTATACGGAGACATACCCAAAGGATTTTTATATGCAGTTCTATAGGGGCATAATGCATCATCAAGTTTTTTGGACCAGTTTTTTCTAGATCTATTCACAGTCTTTTGCAAAATTAATTTGAGCTCTCTATTGCTCAACTCTACTTGACCACTAGACTGCAGGTGATAAGGAGATGTGATTCTATGATTAACATCATACTTAGCAAGCATCTTACAGAAAGCACCATGAGTAAAATGTGAACCACCATCAGTCATAAGATATCTAGGGACTCCAAACCTCGGAAAAATAACTTCTTTAAGCATTTTAATAAAAGTGTTATGATCAGCACTACTAGTTGGAATAGCTTCTACCCACTTAGTAACGTAATCAACATCAACTAAAATATGTGTATAACCATTCGAGGCAGGAAAAGGTCCCATACAATCAAAGCCCCAAACATCAAACGGTTCAATAACAAGAGAGTAATTCATAGGTATTTCTTGACGTTTACTAATATTACCAATTCTTTGACATTCATCACAAGATAAGACAAACTTACGAGCATCTTTGAAGAGAGTAGGCCAATAAAAACCAGATTGCAATACCTTGTGTGCTGTTCTATCTCCAGCGTGGTGTCCTCCATATGATTCAGAGTCACACTTGCATAGGATCTGTTCCTGTTCATGCTCAGGTACACAACGTCTAATAACACCATCTACTCCTTCTTTATATAGGTGTGGGTCATCCACAAGTAATGTCTTAAATCATAAAAGAATTTTTTCTTTTGCTGGTATGTGAAACTAGGTGGTATAAATTTAGCAACAATGTAATTAGCATAATCAGCATACCAAGGAGCAGTACGAGAAGCATTAATGACTGCTAGTTGTTCATCAGGAAAGCTATCATCAATAGGTAGTGGGTCATCAAGAACATTCTCTAACCTAGACAAGTTGTCTGGAACTGAGTTCTTAGCTCCCTTTCTATCAATAATATGCAAATCAAATTCTTGGAGTAAGAGAACCCATCTAATAAGTCTAGGCTTAGCATCTTTCTTTTCCATAAGATATTTAAAAGCTTCATGATCAGTGTGAATAGTAACTTTGGAGTCAACAATATAAGGTCTAAACTTATCACACACAAACACAACTGCTAAAAACTCTTTTTCAGTAGTAGCATACTTTCTCTGGGCAGTATCAAGAGTTTTACTAGCATACTGGATAACATTCAATTTCTTATCGACTCTTTGCCCTAGAACAGCACCTACAGCATAATCACTAGCATCATGCATAATTTCAAAAGGTAAATTCCAATCAGGTGGCTGAACAATATGTGTAGTGATCAAAGCTTTCTTAAGTATTTCAAATGCTTCTACACAATCATCATCAAAGACGAAAGGAATATCTTTTTGCAATAAATTAGTTAGAGGCCTAGAGATTTTAGAAAAGTCCTTAATGAACCTCCTATAAAAACCGGCATGACCAAGGAAACTTCTTATACCTTTTATGTCCTTCGGACATGGCATCTTTTCAATAGCATCAACTTTAGCTTTATCAACTTCAATACCTCTCTCGGAAATCTTATGCCCCAAGACAATGCCTTCATTAACCATAAAGTGGCACTTTCCCAATTCAACACGAGACTAGTGTCTTCACATCTCTGCAAAACTTGATCAAGGTTGCTCAAGCAATCATCAAAAGAGGATCCATAAACGAAGAAATCATCCATGAATACCTCACAAATCTTTTCACAAAAGTCAGAGAATATAGCCATCATGCATCTTTGAAAGGTAGTAGGTGCATTACATAAACCAAAAGGCATACGTCTATAAGCAAAAGTACCAAAAGGGCAAGTAAAAGTAGTTTTTGATTGATCCTTCGCTGACACAGGTATTTGAGAGAAACCAGAATAACCATCTAGAAAGGAGAAATGTGTGTGTTTCAATAGTATTTCTAGCATTTGATCAATAAAGGGTAAACGGTAATGATCTTTCTTAGTAGTTTTATTTAATTGACAGAAATCAATTACCATCCAATAACCTGTAATAATTCTTTGCGGGATCAATTCATCTTTATCATTAGGAACGACAGTAATACCTCCCTTTTTAGGAACACAATGGACATGGCTTACCCAATCACTATCAGCAACGGGATAAATTATACCTGCCTCAAGGAGTTTTAGTATGTCCTTTCTTACCACTTCTTTCATCTTAGGATTTAACCGTCGTTGAGGATCTCTAACTGGTTTGGCGTCTTTCTCCACACTTATTTTGTGTTCGCATAGAGTGGGACTAATGCCCTTAAGATCATCCAGAGTATATCCAATAGCAGCACGGTGCTTCTTCAGAGTTTTCAATAATCTTTCTTCTTCTTGCTCTGAAAGGTTAGCACTAATAATAACATGATATATTTTCTTTTCATCAAGATAAGCATACTTAAGATTATCAGGTAATGGTTTGAGTTCAAACATGGGATCACCCTTGGGTGGAGGGGGATCCCCTAGGATTTCAACAGGTAAGTTGTGTTTCAGAATAGGTTCCTGTTGAAGGAACACTTCATCTATTTCCCTTCTTTTATTCATAAACATATCATTTTAATGGTCTAGCAAATATTGTTCTAACGGATCAGTAGGAGGCACGACAATAGAAGCAAGACCAATTATTTCATCTTTACTAGGCAATTCTTTATCGCGGGGTTGTCTACAAAATTTAGCAAAATTAAACTCATGTTTCATATCCCCCAAGCCAATTGTAAAAATATCCTTTTCACAGTCAATCCTAGCTTTAACAGTATTCAAGAAGGGTCTACCAAATATAATGGGACAAAAATCATCTTGTGGGAAACCAAGAACAAGGAAATCAGTAGGATATTTAACTTTCCCACACAAGACTTCAACATCTCTAACAATCCCAACTGTTTTAATGGTATCCCTATTAGCAAGCTTAATGGTAACATCGATATCTTCTATTTCAGTGGGTGCAATATCATGCATAATTTCTTTATATAAGTCATAGGGTATTGCACTAGCACTAGCACCCATATCACATAAGCCATGATAACAATGATCTCCTATTTTAACAGAAATAGCAGGCATGCCTACAACAGGTCATTGTATCTTACCATCTGGTCTAACAATATTAGCAGTCTCACCACAGAAATAAATAACATGCCCATCTAAATTATCATCCAAGAGATCTTTAACCATAGCAATATTAGGTTCAACTTTGATTTGCTCAGGAGGTGTAAAAGTTCTAGTATTACTCTTACGAACAATAGTTGAAGTTTTAGCATGATCCTTTATTCTAACAGGAAAAGGAGGTTTCTCAACATAAGTAGTAGGAACAATGGGATCATTATAAGTGATAGTCTTTTCTTCAACTATAATGGGTGCAACTACTTTTACTTAAATGGGAGGATTATATTTAAACCACTTCTCCTTAGGGAGATCAACGTGAGTAACAAAAGATTCACAGAAATAAGCTACTATCTGAGAGTCAAGTCCATACTTAGCGCTAAATCAACGAAAAACATCGGTATCCATAAAAGATTTAACACAATCAAAATTAGGTGTTATACCTGACTCCTTATCATCATTGGAACACCAATCTTCAGAGTTGCGTTTAATTCTTTCCAATAAATCCCATTTGAATTCAATAGTCTTCAGCATATAAGAACCAGCACAGGAAGTATCAAGCATGGTGCGATCATTGAGAGAAAGCCGAGCAGAATTTTTTTGAATAATCATTTCTCTGGAGAGCTCATGATTGGGATATGAATATAACATTGACTTAAGCCTCCCCCAAGCTTGAGCGATGCTTTCTCCTTCGCGAGGCCAGAAATTATATATGTAATTACGATCACAATGAACAAGATGCATAGGATAGAACTTCTGGTGAAATTCCAACTTCAATCATTTATAATTCCAAGTTCCCGTATCATCACATAGCCTATACCATGTCAGTGCATCTCCCTTCAAAGATAAAGGGAAGACCTGCCTTTTGACAACATCATCGGGAATACCTGCAAGCTTAAATAATCCACAAACTTCATCCACAAAGATAAGGTGTAAATCAGGATGCAATGTTCCATCTCCTGCAAAGGGATTAGCTAGCAGTTTCTCTATCATACCAGAAGGAATCTCAAAGTAAATATTTTTAGTAGGTTCAGTAGGTTGAGGAGCAACTTTTTGCTCTTCTGGTCGGGGTGAAGATACCCCGAACAAGCCCCTCAAAGGATTAGTTTCCATAGTAACAAGTGACAAAAAATTTCAGCACACTATATAAATGTTTCCTTACCAAGTTCCACTCACCAAAGGCACTTCACTCCCCGGCAACGGCGCCAGAAAAGAGTCTTGATGACCCACAAGTGTAGGGGATCTATCATAGTCCTTTCGATAAGTAAGTGTGTCGAACCCAATGAGGAGCAGAAAGAAATGACAAGCGGTTTTCAGTAAGGTTTTCTCTGCAAGCACTGAAATTGTAGATAACAGATAGTTTTGTGATAAGATAAATTGTAACGAGTAAAAAGCAATGAAAGTAAATAAGGTGCAGCGAGGTGGCCCAATCCTTTTTGTATCAAAGGACAAGCCTGGACAATTTCTTATAATGAGAAAGGAGCTCCCGAGGACACATGGGAATTATCATCAAGCTAGTTTTCATCACGCTCATATGATTCGCGTTCGGTACTTTGATAATTTGATATGTGGGTGGACCGGTGCTTGGGTACTGCCCTTACTTGGACAAGCAACCCATTTATGATTAACCCCTATTGAAAGCATCCACAACTACAACAGAAGTATTAAGGTAAACCTAACCACAGCATTAGACATATGGATCCAAATCAGCCCCTTACGAAGCATCGCATAAACAAGGGTTTAAGCTTCTGTCACTCTAGCAACCCATCATCTACTTATTACTTCCCAATGCCTTCCTCTAGGCCCAAATAATGGTGAAATGTCATGTAGTCGACGTTCACATAACACCACTAGAGGAGAGACAACATACATCTCATCAAAATATCGAACGAATACCAAATTCACATGACTACTAATAGCAAGACTTCACCCATGTCCTCAGGAACAAACATAACTACTCACAAAGCATATTCAAGTTCATAATCAGAGGAGTAATAATATGCATTAAGGATATGAACATATGATCTTCCACCAAATAAACCAATTAGTATCAACTACAAGGAGTAATCAACACTACTAGCAACCCACAGGTACCAATTTGTGGTTTTGGATACAAGATTGGATACAAGAGATGAACTAGGATTTGAGAGGAGATGGTGCTGGTGAAGATGTTGATGGAGATTGACCCCTTCCCAATGAGAGGATCGTTGGTGATGATTTCCCCCTCCCGAAGGGAGGTTTCCCGGCAGAACAACTCTGCCGGAGCCCTAGATTGGTTCCGCCAAGGTTCCGCTTCGTGGCGGCGGAGTTTCATCCCGTAAGCTTACCTGTGATTTTTTCCAGGGTAAAAAAGCCTTCATATAGCAGAAGATGGGCACTAGAGGGCAACCAGGGGGCCCAGGAGACAGGGGCGCACCCAGTAGGGGTGGGTGCCCCCCCCACCCTCCTGGCCAGGGTGTGGGCCCCCTCAAGTACTTTCTTCACTCAAAAATTCTTATTAAATCCAAAAATGACTTTCGTGGAGTTTCAGGACTTTTGGAGCTGTGCAGAATAGGTTTCCAATATTTGCTCCTTTTCCAGCCAGAATTCCAGCTGCCGGCATCCCCGCTCTTCATGGTAAACCTTTTAAAATAAGAGAGAATAGCCATAAGTATTGAGACATGATGTGTAATAACAGCCCATAATGCAATAAATATCGATATAAAAGCATGATGCAAAATGGACGTATCAGACCCTCGCGACCCTCTGACCCTAGACCCCTCGGCGATCCTCGACACCCTCGTTCCCGATAAGAAGAAGAAGAAGAAGAAGAAGAAGAAGAAGAAGAAGAAGAAGAAGAAGAAGAAGAAGAAGAAGAAGAAGAAGAAGAAGAAGAAGAAGAAGAAGAAAGGAGAAGAAGAAGAAAGAGAAGAAGAAGAAGAAAAAATAGAAGAAAAAAAGACGAGAAGAAGAAGGAAAAGAGAAGAAGAAAAAATAGAAGAAGAAATTTCTATTTTTTCTCCTTTTTTTCTTCTACTTCCTCTTCTTATTTTTTTCTCCTTCTTCCTTCTTCCTCTTTTATTCTTTTTCCTTATTTTCCTTCTTCTTCGACGACCCTAACCCTAAACAGTACAACTTCCTCGATGTCCCTGGCCGCCTCTCTCATGAACAAAAAAATAATCTATGAATAAAAAAATATCATATTCTATGAACAAAAAAACATCATATTCCATCCACATCCATGCATACATCATATATATGATCATCTATGAACAAAAAAATGCATATGATCATCTATGAAAAAAAACATCATATATATGCAGAAAAAAAACATTACATCAACATATATGCAAAAAAACATCATACATATATCCATACATCAACATATATACATGAACATATATGAAAAAAAGCATCACATCCATGAAAAAAAATCATACGGCAGAGGCGGCGGTGGCAGGGGGGCAGGGCAGGGGCGCGGGGGCTCACTGTGGGCGGCGTCGGAGACGGCGAGGTCAAGGTTGGCCTGAGGCAGAGGCGGTGGCGCGGGGGACAGGGGATGGCGTCGGGGCGATGCAGGGCGGCGACGGCGTCGGGGAGGCGCGGTGAGGTGACGGCGACGGCACGGGGTGGCGCGCAGCGACGGCATCGGGGCGGCGCGGGGCGCGGGCGGCGACAGGGGCGTTGACAACAGGCGCGGGAGACGGCGACGGGGGAGGCGACGATGGGCCCGGGCAATGGCAACGGCGGTGACAGGCACGGGCGACGGGGCAGAGGGTGGCATCGGCGGTGGGAGAATGAGGAACTGAATGAAAATTTTACAAGTCCTGGTTATATAGCCAAAGCATTCGTACCGGTTGGTGGCACCAACCGGGACTAATGCCACCCTTTAGTACTGGTTGGTGCTACCAACCGGGGCCAAAGGTCTCTTTTCAGCAGCCCAAAGGGCGGGAAGCAGAGGCCTTTGGTCCCGGTTGGTGGCACCAACCGGGACTAAAGGTGGGCATAGGTCCCGGTTGGTGCCACCAACCGATACGAATGCCCCCCTTTGGTACCGGTTAGTGCCATCAACCGGGACCAAAGGCCTCGTGCTGCACGTGGCCAAAACTTTAGTCCCACCTCGCTAGTTGAGAGGGGCGCGCAGTGGTTTATAAGCCCCACTACCGCACCCCTCTCGAGCTCCTCTCGATTGCAGGCTTACGGGCCTAATTGTCACTGTTATGCTTGATGGGCCTACTGGGCCTTCTGCGGTCCTGAATCTTGGCCCATTGTAGGGTAGGGTTTCTAGTCGCATTCAGGCCATAGTGGCCCAATAGGTGGCATTTTTTCCCAGTTTTTTCTTCTGTTTTTTGCATTATTATTATTTTGTTTTTTGCTTTATTTTTTTAGTTCCTTTTGCTTTTAGGTAATAAAAAATATAAACTTTCTGTTAGTGCCATTTGTTTTCCAAATTGAATAGTTTAAATTTGAATTTTTTGAAATTTGTGTGAATCACTAGTTTTTGAATAACTTTACTATAAACATAGATTTTTGAGTGATTCTTTTTCCTGCTATTTAATATTACTGTATTTTATCATTATATTCAAAAACAAATTTTGCTATTTTAGTTTCTAACACAAAAATTCTTTATGATAGTTCTTTTTGCTATTAAAGTTTCTAACAAAAAAATTCTTTATGAAAATTCCTTTTGCTTTTAATGTTTTTAACAAAAAATACTTTGATAATTTTGGTTGCATAAATTTTACATAATTTTAGTTTCAATAATACTAGAGGTTTATAAAAGTTTTTTGAGTTGATTCCCTTTGCTATTGGAGTTTTATAAAAGCTTTTTGCTATTAGTTCATTCTTTTTGCTATTAGTTCATTCCTTTTGCTTTTAGTTCATTCTTTTTGCTATTAGTTCATTCTTTTTGCTATTAGTTCATTATTTGAGATAAATGACCCTTAAATTAAAAATCACTACAAATGAACTCTGAAAAGGTTGAAAGTTGGCATGATATCATCATTTCACCCACATACCATGTGCTAAAAAGTTGAGAGGGTTACAGCAAAAACTGGATGCACTTCGTGTGCAAAATGGACAATCTCCTCCGAAGTATCAGGGTTTCGGACGAAAACTCATCTGTTAGAAAGGGATTCCATTTTTTAAACTTATTTGAACTCCAGACTTTTTGTGTGTTCAAAATGCACCATTCAAAGCCACATCATCAATTTTCAACCCTCTTTGACTTCATTTGGTATTTTCCATGCATGTACTAATTTTTTATAGCTAAATGACCCTTAAATTGAAAAGCACTACAAATGAACTCTGAAAAGGTTGAAAGTTGGCATGGTATCATCATTTCACCCACATGGCATGTGCTAAAAAGTTGAGAGGGTTATGGCAAAAACTGGATGCACTTCGTGTGCAAAACAGACAATCTCTTTCGAAGTATCAAGGTTTCGGACGAAAACTCATCTGTTACAAAGGGATTTCATTTGTTCAAATGTAACTGCAGTGATATTCTACATCAAAGGCATCATCATAATAGTTGTTGATAGAAAGTCTTCACTTTTTTCGCTTGTGTTCTTTTCTTATTGCGCTGTAACCATGGATAATCTTCATCGTTTAACAGAATGCTTGTGTCAGCCTTGACTTTGAAGGGAGGAATTTCATGAAACTTTTCATAATCTTCAGACACGTCTGTCTTGCCCTCTAATCCCACAATGTCTGTTTTTCCTGAAAGAACTTTGTGGTGCTTTGGCTCATCGTATGATGTATCCGCTTCCTTATCTTTTCTTTTTCTCGGTTTGGTAGACATGTCCTTCACATAGAAAACCTGCGCCACATCATTGGGTAGTACGAATGGCTCGTCTGTGTACCCCGGATTGTTCAGATCCATTGATGTCATTCCATACTATGGGTCTACCTGTACCCCGCCTCCTGACAGATTGACCCATTTGCACTTAAACAAAGGGACCTTAATATCATTTCCACAGTCAAGTTCTCATATGTCCACTATGTAACCATAATATGTGTCCTTTCCCCTCTTGGTTGCTGCATCAAAGCGGACACCACTGTTTTGGCTGGTGCTCTTTTGATCTTAGGCGTCGTGTAAAATTTATTCCCATTTATCTCATACGCTTTGTAGGTCATTACAGTCGAAGATGGTTCCCTCGCCAACGAGTACAGGTCATCAAAAACAGTTTTGTCACACCTGAGACGTGTTTGGAACCAACCGCCGAAACTCCCGATGTGTTCACATGTAATCCAGTCGTCACACTGGTCCGGGTGTTTGGAGCGCAGAATGTTCTTGTGTTCATCGACATATGGGGTCACCAAGGTAGAATTCTGTAGAACCGTGTAGTGTGCTTGAGACCAAGAACGCCCGTCCCTACATACTATTGAGTCCCCTCCTAGCGTGCCTTTTCCACCCAGTCTCCCCTCATACCGCAATTGAGGGAGACCTATCTTCTTAAGGTCAGGAATGAAGTCAACACAAAACCGAATGACATCCTCTGTTTGATGGCCCATGGAGATGCTTCCTTTTGGCCTAGCGCAGTTACGGACATATTTCTTTAGGACTCCCATGAACCTCTCAAAGGGGAACATATTGTGTAGAAACACAGGGCCCAGAACGACAATCTCGTCGACTAGATGAACTAGGATGTGTGTCATGATACTGAAGAAGGATGGTGGGAACACCAGCTCGAAACTAACAAGACATTGTGCCACATCACTCCTTAACCTTGGTAGGATTTCTGGATCGATCACCTTCTGAGTGATTGTATTGAGGAATGAACATAGCTTCACAATGGCTAATCAAACGTTTTTCCGTAGAAGCCCCCTCAATGCAACTCGAAGCAGTTGCCTCATAATCACGTGGCAGTCATGAGACTTTAGGTTCTGGAACTTTTTCTCTGCCATATTTATTATTCCCTTTATATTCGACGAGTAGTCAGACGGGATCTTCATACTGAGCAGGCATTCAAAGAAGATTTCCTTCCCTTCTTTGGTAAGAGCGTAGCTGGCAGGACCTTCATACTGCTTTGGAGGCATGCCGTCTCTTTTTCGTGCAAACGTTGTAGGTCCACGCAAAGGTTCTTTGTCATGTGCATCACGTCGATTGAAGAGCGGACCTCTAGGTCTTTCCAGTAGGGTAGGTCCCAAAATATAGATTTCTTCTTCCACATGGGTGCGTGTCCCTCAGCGTCACTCGGGACAGATAGTCCGCCGGGACCCTTTCCGAAGATTACTTTTAAATCATTGACCATAGCAACTACGTGATCACCGGTATGCATGGCGGGCTTCTTCCGGTGATCTGCCTCGCCTTTGAAGTGCTTGCCTTTCTTTTGACATTGATGGTTGGTCGGAAGGAATCGATGATGCCCCAGGTATACATTCTTCCTGCATTTGTCCAGGTATATACTTTGATGTCATCTAAACAGTGTGTGCATGCGTGGTATCCCTTGTTTGTCTGTCCTGAAAGGCTACTGAGAGCAGGCCAATCATTGATGGTGACAAAAAGCAACGCATGCAGGTCAAATTCCTCATGTTTGTGCTCATCCCACACACGTACACCATTTCCAATCCACAGCTGTAAAAGTTCTTCAACTAATGGCCTTAGGTACACATCAATTTTGTTGCCGAGTTGCTTAAGGCCTTGGATGAGAACTGGCATCATAATGAACTTCCGCTTCATGCACAGCCAAGGAGGAAGGTTATAGATACATAGAGTCGCAGGCCAGGTGTTGTGATTGCTACTCTGCTCCCCGAAAGGATTAATGCCATCCACGCTTAAACCAAACCATACGTTCCTTGCGTCACCTACAAACTCCTCCCAGTACTTTCTCTCGATTTTTCTCCACTGCGACCCGTCAGCGGGTGCTCTCAACTTCCCGTCTTTCTTATGGTCATCTCTGTGCCATCGCATCAACTTGGCATGCTCTTTGTTTCTGAACAGGCGTTTCAACCATGGTATTATAGGAGCATACCACATCACCTTGGCAGGAACCCTCTTTCGGGGGCGCTCACCATCAACATCACCAGGGTCATCTCGTCTGATCTTATACTGCAATGCATCGCATACCGGGCATGTGTTCAAATCCTCGTACGCACCACGATACAGGATGCAGTCATTAGGTCATGCATGTATCTTCTGCACCTCCAATCCTAGAGGGCAAACAACCTTCTTCGCTGCATACGTACTGTCGGGCAATTCGTTATCCTTTCGAAGCTTCTTCTTCAATATTTTCAGTAGCTTCTCAAATCCTTTGTTAGACACACCATTCTCAGCCTTCCACTATAGCAATTCCAGTACGGTACCGAGCTTTGTGTTGCCATCTTCGCAAATGGGGTATAAACCTTTTTTGTGATCCTCTAGCATGCGATCAAACTTCACCTTCTCCTTTTCACTTTCGCACTGACTCCTCGCATCAACAATGACCCAGCGGAGATCATCAGTGGGCACATCGTCTGGTTCCTCTTGATCGTCAACAGCTTCCCCCGTTGCAGCATCACTGATGACCCACAAGTATAGGGGATCTATCATAGTCCTTTCGCTAAGTAAGAGTGTCGAACCCGACAAGGAGCAGAAGGAAATGATAAGCGGTTTTTAGCAAGGTATTCTCTGCAAGTACTGAAATAAGTGGTAACAAATAGTTTTGTGATAAGATAAATTGTAACAAGCAACAAGTAACAAAAGTAAATAAAGTGCAGCAAGGTGGCCCAATCCTTTTTGTAGCAAAGGACAAGCCTGGACAAACTCTTATAATAGGAAAGCGCTCCCGAGGACACATGGGAATATCGTCAAGCTAGTTTTCATCATGCTCATATTATTCGCGTTCGGTACTTTGATAATTTGATATGTGGGTGGACCGGTGCTTGGGTGCTGTTCTTACTTGAACAAGCATCCCACTTATGATTAACCTCTATTGCAAGCATCCGCAACTACAACAAAAGTATTAAGGTAAACCTAACCATAGCATGAAACATATGGATCCAAATCAGCCCCTTACGAAGCAACGCATAAACTAGGGTTTAAGCTTCTGTCACTCTAGCAACCCATCATCTACTTATTAATTCCCAATGCCTTCCTCTAGGCCCAAATAATGGTGAAGTGTTACGTAGTCGACGTTCACATAACACCACTAGAGGCTAGACAACATACATCTTATCAAAATATCGAATGAATACCAAATTCACATGACTACTAATAGCAAGACTTCTCCCTTGTCCTCAGGAACAAACGTAACTACTCACAAAGCATATTCATGTTCATAATCAGAGGGGTAATAATGTGCATAAAGGATTTGAACATATGATCTTCCACCAAATAAACCAACTAGCATCAACTACAAGGAGTAATCAACACTACTAGCAACCTACTAGCACCAATCCCGGACTTGGAGACAAGAATTGGATACAAGAGATGAACTAGGGTTTGGAGATGAGATGGTGCTGGTGAAGATGTTGATGGAGATTGCCCTCGCCCGATGAGAGGAGCGTTGGTGATGACGATGGTGATGATTTCCCCCTCCCGGAGAGTATTGTCCCTGGCAGAACAGCTCTGTCGGAGCCCTAGATTGGTTCCCACCAAGGTTCCACCTCGTGGCGGTGGAGTCTCGTCCCGAAAGGTTGCTTCTGGTTTTTTTCTCATCTAAAGACTTCATATAGGAGAAGATGGGCATCAGAGAGCCACCAGGGGGCCCATGAGGTAGGGGGGCGCACCCCCCAGCCTCGTGAGCAGGGTGTGGGCCCCTGGCCTTCATCTTTGGCGACGATTTTTCTTTCTTTATTTTAAGATATTCCGTGGAGTTTCAGGACTTTTGGAGTTACGCAGAATAGGCCTCCAATATTTGCTCCTTTTCCGGCCCAGAATTCCAGCTGCCGGCATTCTCCCTCTTCATGTAAACCTTGTAAAATAAGAGAGAATAGCCATAAGTATTGTGACATAACGTGAAATAACAGCCCATAATGCAATAAATATTGATATAAAAGCATGATGCAAAATGGACGTATCAACTCCCCCAAGCTTAGACCTCGCTTGTCCTCAAGCGAAAAGCCGATAACAATAAATATGTCCTCATGTTTAGAGGTAGAGGCGTCGATAAAAATAAAATACGGGCATGAAGGCATCATGATTATTTCCATAACAGCAACATATAAAGGTTTTGTCATATGATTACTTATGTTCAAGTGATGATCTTTTCACAAAGCAAAAAGTATGAATCAGAAACCTTATTGAGCACCAATAAATTATAACCTCGGTCATTGAAGCAATTGCAATTTATCATAACAGCGGAAAGAGTCTATGTCAGAGCTTAAAAGCAAGTCCACATACTCAACTATCACTTAGTCCTTCATAATTGATAACACTCACGCGATACTTGTGGTTACGGAGTTTTAATCGGACACAAAGAAAGATAGGGGCTTATAGTTTTGCCCCACAACCTTTTACCTCAAGGGTAATGTCAACAATAATAATTCATGCTCCCCTACATCCAATTAGATATATATATATATATATATATATATATATATATATATATATATATATATATATATATCATACTCTTTCCAACATGCTGAGCTTGCCAAAGGATAAAATAAAAAGGAAAGGTGAAGATCACCGTGACTCTTGCATAAGGTAGAGGATAATAATAAAAGATAGGCCCTTCGCAGAGGGAAGTAGAGGTTGTCATGCGCGTTTAGGGTTGATGCACAAAATCTTAATGCAAAAGAACGTCACTTTATATTGCCCCTTGTATGTGGACCTTTATTATGCAGTCCGTCGCTTTTATTACGTCCACAACAAGTTCGTACAAAGCTTATTTTCTCCGCACTAATAAGTCATGCATATTTAGAGAGCAATTTTTATTGCTTGCATCGATGACAACTTACTTGAAGGATCTTACTCAATCCATAGGTAGATATGGTGGACTCTCATGGCAAAACTGGTTTAAGGGTATTTGGAAGCACAAGTAGTATTTCTACTTGGTGCTGAGAATTTGGCTAGCATGAGGGGGAAAGGCAAGCTCAACACGTTAGAGGATCCATGACAACATACTTTATCTCAGATATAAGAAAACACAACTCATTATGTTGTCTTCCTTATCCAACCTCAACTCTTTAGCATGTCATATTTTAATGGGTGCTCCCAATCATAAAAGATGTCAATGATAATATGTCTATATGTGAAACCTCTCTTTCTTTATCACTTCCTATTAATTGCAACGATGACCACAGCTATATTTTCCAACTCCAAACAACTTTTAATCATCATACTCTCTCTATGGAAGTTATTACTTTCAATAAGATCAATATGGACTCTTTGATGCTTTTTATCCTTTTCTTCTATTCACCCAAGATCATGGCAAAATAATCAAGCCCTTGACTCAACACTAATCTTTATTATATAGCTCACGGACTCGATTACAAAGAAGGATCGTAAAGCAAAACTCAAAACTAGATCATGCCATGACTTTATTCTACTAAATCAAGATACTACTAATAGGATCGAACTAAGAAAAACGGTAAATATGGGAGTTGTGATGGTGATATGATACCAGGGCACCTCCCCCAAGCTTGGCAGTTGCCAAGGGGAGTGCCCATACCCATGTGATTATTTCTTCGGAGGTGGTGAAGTAGGAGTTGTTGCACTTTTCTTCTCTAGCTTAAAGATGGCCTCCTCGGTGTTCTTGGCATCCGGCTCGTAGTTGTTGCTGAACTCCGCGAGCATCTTGTGGCTAGCGTTGATTCCATGCTCCACCATCCCCTGGCATTTGAAAACTTGTTGCTCCATTGCTTCGAGCCTCGACTCCATGCTTCCGGTTCCCTTGGGTCCCTCAACATCACGGATGTGCAGCAACCCATCACGCAACTCAATGGTTTGAGGGTGTCGCAGCACCTCCGTGAGGTAAGGGTTGATCACCTTCTCGAAAAACTTGTCCTTGGAAGCACTTGGGATCGTCATGATGATCTAGACCTGTCAGAAAAACAGCTCGAAACAAGAACAGGGGAGATTTTCGTAATACGAGAGTCAAAACCTTCGGGAGTATATATAATGATTTTTTACCGACCAAAATACATATCGTACAAGAAAACGGAGTCCGGAGGGCACTCGAGGTGCTCACGAGGTAGGGGGCGCGCCCTCCACCCTCGTGGAGGCCTCGTGTCCTTCCCGGACTGCCACTTATTTTTCTATTTTTCTAAATATTCCAAAACATAGAAATATTGCCTTAAAAATTGTTTTGGAGTCGGTTTACTTACCGTACCACATACCTATTCCTTTTCGGAGTCTGAAAGCGAGCTGGAAGGTGTCCCTTATGTATTCCTTCGGGGTTACAGTTTCAATAATATTGGTTTCAACATTTATAGGATTACCTGAGATATAGTGTTTGATTCTTTGACCGTTTACCACCTTCGGATTTGTGCCTTCAAAGTTGTTGATTTTTATGGCACCGGAACGATAGACCTCCTCGATAACGTAGGGACCTTCCCATTTAGAGAGAGGTTTTCCTGCAAAAAATCTTAAACGAGAGTTGTATAGCAATACATAATCACCTACATTAAACTCACACTTTTGTATCCTTTTGTCATGCCATCTTTTAACTTTTTCTTTAAACAACTTGGCATTTTCATAAGCTTGGGTTCTCCATTCATCGAGAGAGCTAATATCAAATAACCTCTTCTCACTGGCAAGTTTGAAATCATAGTTGAGCTCTTTAATAGCCCAATATGCCTTATGTTCTAGTTCGAGAGGTAAGTGACATGCTTTTCCATAGACCATTTTGTATGGAGACATACCCATAGGATTTTTATATGCAGTTCTATAGGCCCATAATGCATCATCAAGTTTCTTGGACCAATTCTTTCTAGACCTATTGATAGTCTTTTGCAAAATTAATTTGAGCTCTCTATTGCTCAATTCTACTTGACCACTAGACTGCGGGTGATAAGGAGATGCAATCCTATGATTAACGTCATATTTAGCAAGCATTTTACGGAAAGCACCATGCATAAAATGTGAACCACCATCAGTCATAAGATATCTAGGGACTCCAAACCTCGGAAAAATAACTTCCTTAAGCATTTTAATAGAAGTGTTATGATCAGCACTACTAGTTGGAATAGCTTCTACCCACTTAGTAACGTAATCAACAGCAACTAAAATATGTGTGTATCCATTAGAGGCGGGAAAAGGTCCCATATAATCAAAGCCCCAAACATCAAATGGTTCAATAATAAGTGAATAATTCATAGGCATTTCTTGACGTCTACTAATATTACCAATTCTTTGACATTCATCGCAAGACAAGACAAACTTACGGGCATCCTTGAAGAGAGTGGGCCAATAAAATCTGGATTGCAATACCTTATGTGCAGTTCTATCTCCAGTGTGGTGTCCTCCATAAGCTTCGGAGTTACATTTGCGTAGGATCTGTTCCTGTTCATGCTCAGGTACACAACGTCTAATAACACCATCTACTCCTTCTTTATAAAGATGTGGATCATCCCAAAAGTAATGTCGCAAATCATAGAAAAACTTTTTCTTTTGTTGGTATGTGAAGCTAGGTGGTATAAATTTAGCAACAATATAATTAGCATAATCAGCATACCAAGGAGTGCTACCAGAAGTGCTTATGACATTTAGTTGCTCATTAGGGAAGCTATCATCAATAGGTAGTGGGTCATCAAGAACATTCTCTAACCTAGATAAGTTGTCTGCAACGGGGTTCTCCGCCCCCTTTCTATCAACAATATGCAAATCAAATTCTTGTAGCAAGAGAACCCATCTAATGAGTCTAGGTTTTGCATCCTTCTTTTCCATAAGATATTTAATAGTAGCATGATCAGTGTGAATAGTTACTTTAGAGTCAACAATATAGGGTCTGAATTTATCACAAGAAAATACAACCGCTAAAAGTTCCTTTTCGGTAGTAGCATAATTTCTTTGAGCATTGTCTAGAGTCTTACTAGCATAATGGATAACATTTAATTTCTTATCAACTCTTTGCCCTAGAACAGCACCTACAGCATAATCACTAGCATCACACATAATTTCAAAGGGTTAATTCCAATCTGGTGGCTGAACAACAGGTGCAGAGACTAATGCTTTCTTAAGTATTTCAAATGCTTCTACACAATCATCATCAAAGACAAATGGTACATCTTTTTGTAATAGATTAGTCAGAGGCCGAGAAATTTTTGAGAAGTCCTTAATGAACCTCCTATAAAATCCGGCGTGACCAAGGAAACTTCTTATACCTTTGATGTCCTTGGGACATGGCATCTTTTAAATAGCATCAACTTTGGCTTTATCAACTTCAATACCTCTTTCAGAAACTTTGTGCCCCAAGACAATACCTTCATTAACCATAAAGTGTCACTTTTCCCAGTTCAAGACAAGATTAGTTTCTTCACATCTCTGCAAAACTCGATCAAGATTGCTCAAGCAATCATCAAAAGAGGAACCATAGACGGAGAAATCGTCCATTAAAACCTCACAAATTTTTTCACAAAAGTCAAAGAATATAGCCATCATGCATCTTTGAAAGGTAGCAGGTGCATTACATAAACCAAAAGGCATACGTCTATATGCAAAAGTACCAAAAGGGCATGTAAAAGTAGTCTTTGATTGATCTTTAGCCGACACAGGTATTTGAGAGAAACCAGAATAACCATCTAGAAAGCAATAATGTGTATGTTTGCATAATCTTTCTAGCATTTGATCAATAAAAGGTAAGGGGTAATGATCTTTCTTAGTAGCTTTATTGAATTTGTGGAAATCAATTACCATCCTATAACCTGTGATAATTCTTTGCGGGATCAACTCATATTTATCATTAGGGACAACAGTAATACTTCCCTTCTTAGGGACACAATGGACAGGACTTACCCACTGACTATCAGCAACGGGATAAATTATACCTGCCTCCAGAAGCTTGAGTATTTCTTTTCTTACCACTTCTTTCATTTTAGGATTCAAACATCGTTGAGGATCACAAACTGATTTGGCATCCGCTTCCAAATTTATTTTATGTTGACATAGAGTGGGACTAATGCCCTTAAGATCATCAAGTGTATATCCAATAGCGCCACGGTGCTTCTTCAGAGTTTTCAATAATCTTTCTTCTTCATGCTCTGAAAGGTTAGCACTAATAATAACAAGATTATTTTATTTTCATCAAGGTAAGCATATTTGAGATTATCAGGCAACGGTTTAAGCTCAAAGACGGGATCACCCTTGGGTGGAGGAGGATCCCCTAGGATTTCAACAGGCAAATTATGTTGCAGGATAGGTTCCTGTTTAAAGAATACTTCATCTATTTCCCTTCTTTCATTCATGAACATATCATTTTCATGGTCTAGCAAATACTGTTCTAAAGGATCACTAGGAGGTACAGCAATAGCGGCAAGACCAATAATTTCATCCTTACTAGGTGATTCTTCCTCTCGATGTTGTTTACTAAATTTAGAGAAATTAAACTCATGAACCATATCATCCAAGCCAATAGTAACAACATTCTTTTCACAGTCTATCTTAGCATTAACAGTATTCAAGAAGGGTCTACCAAATATAATGGGACAAAAGCTATCTTGTGGAGAACCAAGAACAAGAAAATCAGCGGGATATTTGGTTTTTCCACACAAGACTTCAACATCTCTAACAATTCCCACTGGAGAAATAGTATCTCTGTTGGCAAGTTTAATTATGACATCAATTTCTTCTAACTCAGCAGGTGCAATATCATGCATAATTTCTTTGTATAAGTCAATGGGTATTATGCTAGCACTAGCACCCATATCACATAATCCATGATAACAATGATCTCCTATTTTAACAGAAATAACAGGCACGCCTACCACAGGTCTATGTTTATCTCTAGCACAAGGTTTAGCAATTCTAGCAGTTTCACCCTGGAATTGAATAACATGCCCATCGATATTATCAGACAAGAGATCTTTAACAATAGCAATATTGGGTTCTACTTTGACTTGCTCAGGAGGTGTATAAGTTCTAATATTGCTTTTACGAACCACAGTTGAAGCTTTAGCATGATCCTTCATTCTAACAGGGAAGGGCGGTTTCTCAACATAAGAAGTGGGAACAATAGGATCATTATAAGTGACAGTCTTTTCTTCAACTTTAATAGGTGCAGCTACTTTTACTTCTATGGGAGGACGATATTTAAACCACTTCTCCTTGGGGAGATCAACATAAGTAGCAAAAGATTCACAGAAAGAAGCTACTATCTCAGAGTCAAGTCCATATTTAGTGCTAAACTTACGGAAAATATCGGTATCCATAAAAGATTTAACACAATCAAACTTAGGTGTTATACCTGACTCCTTACCTTCGTCGAGGTCCCAATCTTCAGAGTTGCGTTTAATTCTATCCAATAAATTCCATTTAAATCCGATAGTCTTCATTATAAAAGAGCCAGCACAAGAAGTATCGAGCATGGTGCGATTGTTATCAGAAAGCCGAGCATAAAAACTTTGCATAATTACTTCTCTCGAAAGCTCATGATTGGGGCATGAATATAACATTGATTTAAGCCTCCCCCAAGCTTGAGCGATGCTTTCTCCTTCGCGAGGCTAAAAATTATATATATAATTACGATCACGATGAACAAGATGCATAGGGTAATACTTTTGATGAAATTCCAGTTTCAATCTTTTATAGTTTCATGATCTCATATCATCACACAGCCGGTACCATGTCAATGCGTCTCCCTTCAAAGATAAAGGGAAGGCCTTCTTCTTAACAACATCATTGGGTATACCTGCAAGCTTAAATAGTCCACAAACGTCATCCACATAGCGTAGATGTTCATCAGGATGCCTTGTTCCATCTCCTGTAAAAGTGTTAGCTAGCAGTCTTTCCATCATACCCGAAGGAATCTCAAAAGGAGTTTCATTTTCAATAGGTTCAGTAGGTTGAGTAGGTTGAGGAGCAACTCTTTGCTCTACTGGACGGGGTGAAGATACCCCAAACAAGCCCCTTAGAGAATTACTTTCCATAATAACAAGTGACAGAAAATTTCAGCACACTAAATAAATTTTTCCTTACCAAATTCCACCTACCAAAGGCGCTTCACTCCCCGGCAACGGCGCCAGAAAAGAGTCTTGATGACCCACAAGTATAGGGGATCTATCGTAGTCCTTTCGATAAGGAAGAGTGTCGAACCCAACGAGGAGCAGAAGGAAATGATAAGCGGTTTTCAGCAAGGTATTCTCTACAAGTACTGAAATAAGTGGTAACAGATAGTTTTGTGATAAGATAAATTGTAACAAGCAACAAGTAACAAAAGTAAATAAAGTGCAGCAAGGTGGCCCAATCCTTTTTGTAGCAAAGGACAAGCCTGGACAAACTCTTATAATAGGAAAAGCGCTCCCGAGGACACATGGGAATATCGTCAAGCTAGTTTTCATCACGCTCATATGATTCGCTTTCGGTACTTTGATAATTTGATATGTGGGTGGACCGGTGCTTGGGTGTTGTTCTTACTTGAACAAGCATCCCACTTATGATTAACCTCTACTGCAAGCATCCGCAACTACAACAAAAGTATTAAGGTAAACCTAACCATAGCATGAAACATATGGATCCAAATCAGCCCCTTACGAAGCAACGCATAAACTAGGGTTTAAGCTTCTGTCACTCTAGCAACCCATCATCTACTTATTACTTCCCAATGCCTTCCTCTAGGCCCAAATAATGGTGAAGTGTTATGTAGTCGACGTTCACATAACACCACTAGAGGCTAGACAACATACATCTTATCAAAATATCGAACGAATACCAAATTCACATGACTACTAATGGCAAGACTTCTCCCTTGTCCTCAGGAACAAACGTAACTACTCACAAAGCATATTCATGTTCATAATCAGAGGGGTAATAATGTGCATAAAGGATCTGAACATATGATCTTCCACCAAATAAACCAACTAGCATCAACTACAAGGAGTAATCAACACTACTAGCAACCTACTAGCACCAATCCCGGACTTGGAGACAAGAATTGGATACAAGAGATGAACTAGGGTTTGGAGATGAGATGGTGCTGGTGAAGATGTTGATGGAGATTGCCCTCGCCCGATGAGCGGAGCGTTGGTGATGACGATGGTGATGATTTCCCCCTCCCGGAGAGAAGTGTCCCCGGCAGAACAGCTCTGCCGGAGCCCTAGATTGGTTCCGCCAAGGTTCCGCCTCGTGGCGGCGGAGTCTCGTCCCGAAAGGTTGCTTCTGGTTTTTTTCTCATCGAAAGACTTCATATAGGAGAAGATGGGCGTCGGAGAGCCACCAGGGGGCCCACGAGGTAGGGGGCGCGCCCCGGGGGGGGGCGCCCCCCACCCTCGTGAGCAGGGTGTGGGCCCCCTGGCCTTCATCTTTGCGACGATTTTTCTTTATTTATTTTAAGATATTCCATGGAGTTTCAGGACTTTTGGAGTTGCGCAGAATAGGCCTCCAATATTTGCTCCTTTTCCGGCCCAGAATTCCAGCTGCCGGCATTCTCCCTCTTCATGTAAACCTTGTAAAATAAGAGAGGATAGACATAAGTATTGTGACATAACGTGAAATAACAGCCCATAATGCAACAAATATTGATATGAAAGCATGATGCAAAATGGACGTATCAATCACCGTATTCAGGGGGCACATAGTTGTCATCGTCCTCTTCTTCTTCGCTATCTTCCATCATAACCCCTATTTCCCCGTGCTTGGTTCAAACATTATAGTGTGGCATGAAACCCTTCTCAAGTAGGTGGATGTGAAGGGTTTTCCGGTTAGAGTAAGACTTCATATTCTCACAGATAGGGCATGGACAACACATAAAACCATTCTGCTTGTTTGCCTCAGCCACTTCGAGCAAATCATGCACGCCCTTAATGCACTCGGAGGTCTGTCTCTCACCGTACATCCATTGCCGGTTCATCTGCATGCATTATATATAATTAAGTGTGTCAAAAACCATTACAGACCATCATGAATAGATAATTAAGTGAACAAAGTAATAGAAGTTCATCATCACATTAAAACCAAAGTACATACATAGTTCTCATCTAACAACATATAGCTCTCGAGATCATCTAATTAATTAAACCATACATTGAAACTATGTAAAACATTTCAATGCGAAAACAAATGTGATCATAATCGAAACCAATGTAACAATTGATCCAATGGCATAATGATACCAAGCCTCGGTATGAATGGCATATTTTCTAATCTTTCTAATCTTCAAGCTCATTGCATCCATCTTGATCTTGTGATCATCGACGACATCCGCAACATGCAACTCCAACATCATCTTCTCCTCCTCAATTTTTTTTTATTTTTTCCTTCAAGAAATAATTTTCTTCTTCAACTAAATTTAACCTCTCGACAATAGGGCCGGTTGGAATTTGCGGTTCACATACCTCCTAGATAAATAAAATCTATGTCACGTTGGTCGGCATAATTGTCATAAACAATAAATGAACCAAATAGTTATAAAGATAATATATACCACATCCGAATCACAGACAGGACGAGGGCCGATGGGGCGGATACCAAAACTATAGCACTAAATAATAAGAAGCAATAATAAAAGTAAGAAAATTATACAACTATCTATATAAACATACAAGAATTTTTTTTCTTTTAGAAAGAAGATAAGAACAAGAGGCTCACCACGGTGGTGCCGGCGACGAGATCGGCGCCGGCGATCGATGGCGGTGGACGGGGACGGGACGTGACGGACCGCTAAACCTAGAAAGATATTGAGGAAAATGGAACTTGGAGGTCGAGCTTGGAGAGGAGAAATCTTAAGTAGTGTGGCTCGGGCATTCCATCGAACAACTCATGTGCATAGGAGGTGAGCTAGAGCACCACAAAGCTCTCCAACAGTCGGCCAGAAAAACAGAGCAGTGGAGTGCTCTGCTCGCGGGCGAGGGGTATATATAGGCAACTCATTGGTCCCGGTTCGTGGCATGAACCGGGACTAAAGACCACCCTTTGTTCTCGGTTCAAGCCACCAACCGGTACCAATGGTGGTGGGCCAGGAGTGAGGCCCATTGGTCCCGATTCGTCCCACCAACCAGGACCAAAGGGTCCAGACGAACCGGGACCAATGCCCCCACGAGGCCTGGCAGGCCCCCTAGCCTCACGAACCGGGACCAATGGGCCCATGGGTCCCGGTTCGTGACTGAACCGGGACTAATGGGCTTACCTGGCCCGAACTTATGCCCTGTTCTCTACTAGTGATATCTCTCAATCCGGGCATTTGCTTGAAATATTAACCTCAACTCTTGGAACATCTCATATGCTCCATGACGTTCAAAACGTCGTTGAAGTCCTGGTTCTAAGTCGTAAAGCATGGCACACTGAACTATCGAGTAGTCATCAACACACGTCTGCGAGGCATTCACAATATCTGCATTTGCGGGCGTGGGTGGTACACCTACGATGCTTCCAGGACGTAATTCTTCTGTGCAGCAATGAGGATAATCCTCAAGTTACAGACCCAGTCCGTGTAGTTGTTGTCATCATATTTCAACTTAGCTTTATCTAGGAATGCATTAAAATTCAAAGGAACGGTAGCACGGGCCATTGATCTACAACAACATAGACATGCAAAATACTATCAGGTACTAAGTTCATGATAAATTAAAGTTCAATTAATCATATTACTTAAGAACTCCCACTTAGATAGACATCCCTCTAATCATCTAAGTGATCACGTGATCCAAATCAACTAAACCATGTCCGATCATCACGTGAGATGGAGTAGTTTTCAATGGTGAACATCACTATGTTGATCATATCTACTATATGATTCACGCTCGACCTTTCGGTCTCAGTTTTCCGAGGCCATATCTACATATGCTAGGCTCGTGAAGTTTAACCCGAGTATTCTGTGTGTGCAAAACTGGCTTGCGCCTGTTGCATGTGAACGTAGAGCTTATCACACCCGATCATGACGTGGTGTCTTGGCACGACGAACTATAGCAACGGTGCATACTCAGGGAGAACACTTGTACCTTGAAATTTAGTAAGGGATCATCTTATAATGCTACCGACGTTCTAAGCAAGATAAGATGCACAAAGGATAAAAATCACATGCAATCAAAATATGTGACATGATATGGCCATCATCATCTTGTGCTCATGATCTCCATCACCGAAGCATCGTCATGATCTCCAACGTCACCGGCGCGACACCTTGATCTCCATCATAGCATCGTTGCCATCTCGCCAACTATTGTTACTACGACTATCGCTACCGCTTAGTGATAAAGTAAAACAATTACATGACGATTGCATTGCATACAATAAAGCGACAACCATATGGCTCCTGCCAGTTGCCGATAACTTTGTTACAAAACATGATCATCTCATACAAAATATCACATCATGCTTGACCATATCACATCACAGCAAGCCCTGCAAAAACAAGTTAGACGTCCTCTACTTTGTTGTTGCAAGTTTTACGTGGCTGCTACTAGCTTCTAGCAAGAACCATTCTTACCTGCGCATCAAAACCACAACAATTTTCCGTCAAGTTTGTTGTTTTAACCTTCAACAAGGACCGGGCGTAGCCACACTCGATTCAACTAAAGTTGGAGAAACAGACACTCACCAGCCACCTATGTGCAAAGCACATCGGTAGAACCAGTCTCGCGTAAGCGTACGCGTAATGTCGGTCTGAGCCGCTTCATCCAACAATACCGCCGAATCAAAGTATGACATGTTGGTAAGCAGTATGACTATTATCGCCCACAACACTTTGGGTTCTACTCGTGCATATAACATCTATGCGTAGACCTGGCTTGGATGCCACTGTTGGGGAACGCGGTAATTTCAAAAAAAATCATACGATCACGCAAGATCTATCTAGGTGATGCATAGCAACGAGAAGGGAGAGTGTGTCCACGTACCCTCGTAGACCGAAAACGGAAGCGTTTAGTTAACGCGGTTGATGTAGTCGAACGTCTTCGCGATCCAACCGATCCAAGCACCGAACGTACGACACCTCCGCGTTCAGCACACGTTCAGCTCGGAGACGTCCCTCGTACTCTTGATCTAGTTGAGGCCGAGGAAGAGTTTCGTCAGCACGACGGCGTGGTGACGGTGATGATGAAGTTACCGGCGCAGGGCTTCACCTAAGCACTACGACGATATGACCGAGGTGTGTAACTGTGGAGGGGGGCACCGCACACGGCTAAACAATGTCAACTTGCGTGTCTATGGGGTTCCCCCCTCCCCCGTATATAAAGGAGTGGAGGAGGGGGGAGGGCCGGCCCTCTATGGTGCACATCCATCCATTCACACATGTACTAAGCTTCCGGTTAATACAATTCTAGCATGAATAATAAACATTTATCACGGCTAAAGGTTTGGAGGCCGCCTCAAGGTCTACTGCTAGTGGTTGGGAATCGTCTTCATGGTGATATCTCAAGGAGAATAGGGTGTGCCTTCGTGCTAACTCCCCCATCCCACTAACGGTGACTAGTTTCCCTCCAAGAAAGTGAACATTGGGATACATCTTCCTCTTCATTGTCTTTGGTTATCCCTAATCCAAGATCATTTAGTTGTGCTTTACTTATGTCACTTGACCTTGCAAGCATCATATATGTATATATCATTGTAGCATTGTTGAGGCCCACACTTCATATTCAGCATAGCCTAAACTGGCTAATAATCAAAATAAAATTTGTAGTTGCCCCTATTCACCCCTAGGTAGGTCTATCTCAATCTTTTTAGCAGCCACAACCAGATCTAGGCACCTGGGCTCAAATTTGTGCCGCAGCTGACTTCCCTATAGCCAGTCGAGCATGTGACCTTCCTTGCCTCACCAGCAAGGAGGGCCACCACAACAACTAACCTAGGGCAGCCATCCCGACATCCTTATGTGTGTTGCCCAATGCAACAGTTGCACAAAACTGGATCCACACGTTCCCGAGCCGCACGGGTCAAATGGGTCTAGCAGTTGCAACACCTCACAAACCGTAACCCATGCGGTATCAACATGGCAGCACCAAAGGTGCTTCGGCGCCGCTGCCAAGGGCGCACAACTGATGCACGAGTGCCGCTAGACAACAACGTTTATGATGAGTTCCCCTTACCATCTTTGAAGGCAAAGGTTTCCACCCCCTCGTCTAGAGACCCCCCCCCCCCCCCAATGTTCGGAGGGGAGAGCTTCCGACACTGCAACAAGGGTTCGTAACAAGCATGCAGGGGACATGAGATGAGATGAGATGAAAAACAGATTTTTCATTCCCACTGTCTCTCATTTTAGTGAACTAAAGAATACCCCTCACGTTGCTGCGGGAGTCAACTGCAAATATATTTTAGTGATTTGATTGTATGATACATGCATAGTTTAATTAATAGTAATATATGAACAAAACTAATATAAATATTATATATTGTATTTGATTATTGTGAAGTCAAAATATATTTTGAATATAAGTGATGTAATATATAAGGAATAAAATTTCCATGCATGTCGAGTGTATCTTTGATGAGGTGGCATGTGTGATGAGGTGGGATGTATGCATGAGATCAACTAATAACAAAAAACTTTTTCTCATGCATGTTGTGGTGGGCCGATGATGAGATGGCATATTTGCATGTTAAGATAATTGGGAATGAACCATTTAAGTATATAGGATTTGCTTGCTAGAGCCTCCTTTTATCCGAATGTAGAAGCTACTTGCTCACTGCCACTTGGCAGTGAAGGTGAATGGTCGATGATTGATTTGGGTAGGTTCCTATTCTCTCCTACTTATCTTTTGTCCTCTCGCTTCACTTGAAAAGACGCAAGGTTTTGTCGCCCATCCCTTCTTGGTTTAACCTTACATATGTCTCTCCTCCCTCATCCCTTCTCCCCTTTTTGTCTTTTTCCTTTCATATCTGGTTTTGTCTATGATACCTGGGAAGTCTGCTTGACCTTGTTGAACTCTTCTTGCACGTTCTCCTATGCTCAAGCACCCTAAAAATCTAGTTGTCACTGCTGAACCCTTGAATAGATATGATGCACCCGACACCATATGTTGCCATCGCCAACGCGGGTCGAGAAAGCCTAACCTCACCGCCCCAAGGAGACGGTAGGAATCTATGCATGAGCTTCTTCGTCGAATTTGTTATGATGGATGAGCTCGAGGAGGATCGGAGTACGACTGGAAGACCAACTCGAAGGTGGGACACCGCCATCTTCCTGAATGTCGTCCATGTGAATAAAAAAACTTAACCTAAACTACTAGCCAGAGCCAAGACACCGGGATTCCCTCCCCGCCATTGGTCGCTGGAGCAGTAGACATAGGGCAGAAGAATGCATGGGTTAATCGAAGGAGCCCGAAGGGACTACTCCCTCCGTTCCTAAATATAACTCTCTGTAGGTATTTCACTATGGACCACATACGGATGTACATAGATGCATTTTGTGTATAGATTTGCTCATTTTACTCCGTATGTGATCCATAGTGAAATCTCTTCAAAAACTTATATTTAGAAACGGAGGGAGTAGATCTGAAGCCGCCGCCACCTCTTGCATGGAGCTGAAGAAAAGATGTACGTCGCCCTCCCCTTCCCCCACCCCACCTTTTATCGACTTATACCACAATAAGATTAGCATAGACACCTAAATAATGGGCTAACCTACTAAAATATTAGTTCCCGTTGCAACAAACGGGTAATTGTGTACTCCCTCGAATCCATAATAACTGTCGCGGCTTTGAGCTAACGTACCCAACCTTAGTTCAAAGTTGTGCCAGTTATTATGGATCAGAGGAAGTACTTTATACATCCACAGTCTCCCCCCCCCCCCCGGGCTCTCGCGTCGCCCCTCTCGGGCGACTCGGGAGCGGCCCCAAACCCTAGCCGCCGCCTCCTCTCCTCCCTCCTGCCCCCTCCCCGCCGCCACCCGAGGAGCCTGCCGGCTGCCGCGCGTCTTCCGGTGAAGGTGGCGGCGAGGATCTGCTGCCTCGCGCCGGCGTGAGGAGCTTTGGAAGCCAGGGCGGCGGCCCTGGGTGGAGATGGCGGCGTCGATTTTTCCGGTGGATGGCGCGCGCAGGTGCTGGCCGTTCCTCCCGGCCGCGTGGGTGGCGTGAGGACGGCGAGGTCTTGCTGCAGCGGTGGGCGGCTCTCTTCCTCCCAGCCCCTTCCCCCTGCGGTGGTCTCCTCTCGCCGATCTGGTGGCTGGTTTGTCAGATCTGGGCTTCGAGGTCGGGCCGGTGGACTCTTGGAACGGGAGAAACCCCTGGTCGATTTCGCGTCGACCTCGACGCCGGCGGCGCTCCGGTGCCGCTCTCCCTCTTGAGGGCGGGTCGAGCTTCCAGATCCGCCCCCTCCTCCTCCTCCCTTCCCCGGGCGAAAGCCTTGGCCTTTTGGCCGGACGGTGGAGGCGCTCTGGCGTCTCGGCCCTTCCTGGAGGCGCCGTTCAAGGGGTGGTTGGGGGTTGTGGACCTGGTGCGTGGTGGTGGGTGGCGGCGGTGGTGCTCGGTTCCCTTGGTTGCCGGCGTTGGTGGTGGCGTGTGGGTTCTTCCGCATCCTTCAGCGGCTCCTCGCTTTGCTTGCTGGTTGGTCGCCGGCCGACAGTGGGCGTCCGCGTGTTCGACACGGTCTGGACGAAGGGGAGATAGTGGTCTCTCCTCCGGCAGTGGCCCGAGGCGGCGGGCGGTGGAGTCGATGGTTTCCTTCACGCGGTCTGGATCTTCATGTTCACGGCTTTTGCTGTCGCCGGGTGGCTTCGGCCCTTCCGTTCTAGCTGTGCAAGCTCTCCGGCGGCTTGATCGCAGTTTTCTTGCTGCCTTATTCTCTGTAGTGAATTTGGCATGTATTTTTCAGTTTTTGGTCAAGTCTTTGCCTTTGTAATTCAGCATCATTGTATCCTAGCCGGTTGATGGCTTCATTAATTTGAAGTCGGGTCTTTGTGCCTTTTCTCTAAAAAAAAAGAGGAAGTACTTTATTTCCATTTCTATATTTAAAGCATGAGACCGCGACTTGATGCATTGGTCGGTCTCCAACCCACGTACGGGAAGAAGTGAAAGGTCACATCATATGACGCCCATCACCATGGATAGAGCACTTCAAACCAACATAATTACATAAATAAAGCACGTCGAGTTGGCGTATACACATAGGTAATTCCATTGAAATTACCTCGCCGACTTGGCATAGACAGGTACTCCTATGTGGATAGAGCACTAGCTCCTCATCACTAAGATAAATGCAAACACATAGTACGTCTAATTGGCGTACGCGCATAGGTAATTCCAGTGAAACTACCTTGTGGAGCTGGCATAGACGGACATAGAAAGGCGGTAATTCCAGAGAGACATCTTGATCTACATAGCTAGCTAGTGTTTCTTTCTTTTCACCGGGGCCGGGCCGCTTCGTTACCACCACCGGGAAAGGGAAAGAGATCAGGGTGACGCCGGAGGAGATCAACCAATGTTGCTGCCAGTCACACGCTTAATTAATTGTCAAAAACACTCTTATATTATGGGACGGAGGAAGTAACTTAATCAAATGGGTGTGCGACGAAAGAGAAAGCCGCAGCGACGATTAATTAACAAAGCGATTTAACAGTCTCAATTAGCCTTTCAAACCTGCACACTAATGAGATGGATGTGCCGCTGCCGCCCCACGCACGCAACGCAAGCAGCCGTTGATGAACCGGCCATGACGGCGACTCGAAGGTCCAAGCACTCCAGGTTATAGATTAGTACTGACACGAAAGCTTAGTGGGGAGTGAAGAAGATTATAGTAGGAGCGACTGAGGGATTTGGTGCGTGTGGTTATCAAGTGGCGGGAATCCGACAGGGGGTGCTGATCGGAAAGAATCCTTTGCCCAGTCATCTAGGATTAGAATATGCATGTGCGCCACGATGCAGCAAAGCAGTGCCCGTTCATTCATTCTGGACTCCCACCGGGCCGGACGCACCTATCCATTACGCAAATTGCTACGGACGAACGAACGCTATGTACAATGCAAGGTATTTAGAGAGGTGCTTGTAAAAGTTGATCGATCTTTATTTAAGCATCAGAGCTTATTGCTATACCGGAGGTGTATAAGTAAGCGTCTATATTGTATAAATAAGCACCAATATTTAAAAAAGATAGGATTCATTGTTAGAAGGGATAGAGATGGATTGACGGAATATGATGGATGTACTGTTGAGCCTCAAGGGTGAGTATATATGGAGTACAAGACTTGGAGGGTAAGAAGGCTCTCCTGAAGATAAGGCAGGAGATGGATTACAAATTCTAAGCCACCAAATACATGTAACGCAAATATATCTCTAACATTCTTTTCCATAAGCACCTTGCATTGTACTGGTCGAGGGCGCACACCCAGAGAAAGGAATTGCATCGTCCTTTTTATGAACTGCATCGTCCTTTTTATTCTTTATACTTCTTTATATGATTGTATGAGCATCTAATGGTACATATTCAGACTACAAAGTGACAAGCATACTTGCAACAAGGGGCCGGAGAAGAGTACCCCTATCGCGACCAGTCTCTGCTTATGGATGGAACTATATTCCCCCAAGAAAAAAGGAGACGACTATAGATCTGAACCAGTTAAAACATTGAACTGTCTACTATATATGGGTTCACAGAGGGAAAGAGAATGTTACCACCACCGGTTAAACCACGCATGGATTCAGGATGCTACCAGGGCAGGGCATAAACAAGCAAACATAGCTCAGCACGCTACAACTACTAGAGAAAATCCGTTCCCTCAAACATCAACGCACGGTGACGCAAGCGCACACGAAACAGTGGTCGCTGATAACTGGATAGATGCCACAACTACTTCTAATTTGTTAGTAACCACCACCAAAGCATTAGTTAAATTGGGAAACAATAAACTGAAACCACCAACACTACTGCCTGGCCCCTTCAAGTTCAACGCACCAGACCCTGTTTGTTCCGGCCCGTTACAAAAATGGTTGTAGATGCAAGATTCGGTTTATAAATAGGCTCACCTGGGCAGGCGCATGGCTGGCCTTGGTTCAGCAAAGTCAAGCATGACATGAAACATATTCAAATGACAAACACACCATCGTGATCACAACTTTGAAATGTTATGTTTTGTTTACATTGCATGCTTTTGCACGCTTCCAGTTTTCTATACAACCAATGCATACAGTTGTGCTTAAATAGTCCAAGTGTCGATTTAGTGTTGTAAATACTTAACTATGGGAAGATTGACGAAACATCTCATTGCTTCCCAAACCGCAACAAGTTTGCAAGTAATTGAAGAGTTTGCAAGATAAAGAACACCCATGCATGGCAGAAGGAGGGGACCAAAAATGGAAGGAAAAGTCGCAACTACGCTGCTCCACCTATTGACACTTTCTATATGTAGCCGACCAACAAATGTAAAGGAGATGTCCACTAGTATTGGTGTATCTTGGAGCAAGTATATTAGGATGACATAGGCGGGCTGTAAGAGCATGCTTGGATCCAAGGGATTATTTTTAGTCTGACTAAAACTAGTCTCTTTTAGAGGCTAAAGTTCCAATCACCCCTGACTAAAGAGAGACTAGAACTAGTCTTGAGACTAAAAAATTTTAGTCAGGGAAACCCTACTAAAATATGGATTAGTCCTCTCTCTCTCCTCATTTAACTCCTCTCCTTTAACATATGCGAGTTCTGAATTGGAGGGTTTGGAGGATAATAAATGCTCATTAACTCGATTTTAGTCTATGTAGTATTTGTATCCAAGCATGGGTGAGGCTAGCAAGTTTTAGTCTCACTACTTTTAGTCATGGGACTAAAACGGATCCAAGTACCCTCTAAGACTTAAAATATTACATTTTTACTGAGTTGAAGGAGAGATAAGAGAAGTGGGCTACAGATTAACAGTAAGCTACAACACGTATTTCTAGAGACTTTGTGCGAGAGTGAGGTACGATGGACAATGTATCAATAAAGTAGTACATGTTTATATCTAACTATTATACTTGTCGACTATAAATTTGACTATAGATGACATGGCAACATCATATAGCTAGTGGTTGGCTATACTATTAACCATACTCGTAGGACTATAGATGGCCGAAATCCAAGGGCAGCGAATGACCGTCGCTGGGAAATGCGGCCGTCATTGGGATTCAATGCAAAGCTTCGCGTGCGAAATGGAGATTTGAAATTATGGATGTCTCGTCCATCCGTCTTGGCTGCCATGGTTAAGCGCGTCTCATCGGTCGTCGTTTAGGTTAAAGATGACATGCGGCGGATCCCGCAGAGGAATCAGAACTCCTAAAAAAAAGGAGGAAACGGCCCAAAGATGACGGTAAACTGACGGCAACAAACGAGACGGTGTGCAGGGGTATGCAGCTAATTTCTTTGAACACTCTAATGATGCGGACCAAAATACGTAATTTTGAGTGGCAGAACTTGAATATGCAACTTCAGGAGTGGCAACCACCGATTTTTCCCATAAAACAATTATTACGAGACAAAATTCAAGTACATATCAGGGCTTGGTATGCTGAAATGCAGAATTCTGTACCACACAAATAAACAAATAGTAAAGATGTAAAGCGGGCTTAGAGAACCCAAATGATTGTATATCCTTTAGCCATAATACAAGGACAATGACCATGAGTTGCTACGGAGTCATAGAAAAGACGAGGAGTTAGCCATAGTCTTAGGAGATGGTCGAAAGACGCTAGTGCCTATGGTTGTTGCACGATTCACAATAAAATAAGAGCAAATGTACCTAAGAGGCATGCAAGATTTAAGGTGAAACGAGAATGTGCATTAGTTAGTTAATTGCTCAATGTTCTGGATCGGGTAGGGGAACAAGGTATATCACCGCGTTGGAATTATAGTTTGTTTGCTCTCATATGCTATGATATGTAACTTGGAAAACTAGTTGTGAAGGGAAACTAAAATCAAGATCATGATTTTGAGTTGGAGCCTTTTTTGCATTTGTTATTTGTGACTTAATTCTGCAAGAGTGGTGGTCTAATGTAAAGTAGTACTACATTTCTTTATTTGTGTTAGGTCCCACGTGTGAATAAAGCACAATTATTTATATCTCTCTTGAATTGTTGATATTTCATCATGTGGGGAGGAGTGTATTTGTTTATTGAAGGTTGGGCCCACATGCGACTCACCACCAACTCCAACATTTATAAGTAGGGAAGAAGCAATTATTACGAGATAAAATTCAGGTTTATATGCATATCAAGGGTTGGTATGCTGAAATGCATGATTCCATACCACCCATTGACCTAGAATAATAGACACAATAGTGGGCTTAGAGTACCCCAAATGATTGTACATCATTTAGCAGTAATACTAGTACAATGGCCATGAGTTGCAGAGTCATAAGAAAGATAAGGAGTTAGGCCACCGACTTAGGAGATGGTCAAAAGATGCTAATGTCATGCGACTGTTGCACAATTCACGATAAAAAAAGCAACAATATGTAAGAGGCTTGCAAAATTTAATGTAAGATAACATTTCAAATTTTAAAACATAGGAGAATGGGCATTGATAAATTAATTGCTCAAGGTTGTGGATCAGATAGAAGGACAAGATCTAGCGCCACATTGGAATTAAAATTTGTTCGCTCTCTTATGCTATGATATGAAATTGGAGAACTAGTTGTGAAGAGACACTAAAACCAAGATCATGATTTTGAGTTGGAGTCGTTTTTTTGCATTTGTTTTTTGTGTCTTCTACAAGTGTGTTGGTCTTGTGTTAAAGTTGTAGTTCATTTTTTATTCGTGTTAGATCCCACGCTGTGAATAAAGCACAATGGCATATATCTCTCCTCATGTTAAGAAGAGTTTATTTGTTTATGAAAGGTTGTTGGGCTTATAGAAGGTTGTTGGGCCTACGTGTACACTGGCCACCAACTCCAACATTTTATATGGAATAAGGAGGAAAGATATGGCTCCCTAAAGAAAATATAGCAGAAAAGCTACCTGGCGAACGTTCGTCAGGGGGCAATCTGGTGAACATGCTCTCTCCCGTCGGGTTTGTTGCATGTCATATTTATTAACATGTTCGCTGTGAATAGAAAAGTTGGCGAACAGTGTACCAATCAAAACATTACTCGCACACCGCACCGTCTAGGTACCCGAGCCTCTACTTGGGAGACCACAGTTCAAATTTTGATCCCTCCTTTTTTTTCCTCCTCTTTTTACAAGGTGGCAAATTATGTTCTTTTTTTGCTTGTTTTTTTTTCTAAAAGAAATTAACAAAGTAGTTTTTATAATTTTCTTAAATTATGTCACATGGAAATTTTAAATATATATATTGTAATTTTCACAACTCAAGTACAAGACAGTTTTTATCATTATAACTTGGCATTTTTTTATTAATAATAGGGAGGGCAATTTATTATTGAGAGGGTGGAATGTTTTCAACGGCATGGAAGTTTTATTGCTAAATGCATAGCATTTTTATTAATAATAGGATGGCATTTTTATTATTTGAGGGGGTGGCATTTTTATTTTTAATGGCATCTAGTTTTTATTACCAAGTGCATGGCATTTTTTTTATTAATGATAGGATGACATTTTTGTTATTCAGAGGATGGCATTTTTAATGTTGGGAGGATTTTTTTTATTTTTAATGGCATGGCAATTTTTATTGGGGCTTATCTAGATAAAATAATTATCTAGAGGATGGCAAATTTGTAATGTAGCTTGACAATTTTCACATTTTCAGAGCATGACATTTTATAAATTTATAAAATTGTGTGTATTTTTTGTTCAGCATTTTCAATGGTGCCACTTTTTAATTATGTATTTTCTTTTTTTTAGAACTTTTCCTTTCTTTTTTTAGTTGGGCATGCCAATTTGTCATGTAGAAACATGCAAGCTCGCGATGCAATTTGTGTTCTGCAGCCCGTTTAAGGCGCTTCTGGTCAGTTGATGTCGCGTCGCGCTGGGAACCCGCTACGGCGAACATACATGTGAGTTTCGTTTGTAGTTCCATAGCGAGTGAAATGTTCGCGCGAGGCAACCAGATATTAGGTTCCAAAAATATAAACATGTGATATTTTGCTTAAATGTTTGCGCGTTTTTGCTATCTTTCACTGCCACCACATGAAGAATGAGTAGCGTTCCACGGGAATCCTGTAATCTACTCCAACCGCATGTTCCGCGGTGAGCAATTGAACATTCAACTCATGATTATGCTAGTTGAGTGCACTTCAACATTAAATTGTTAACTATTTGATCGTCGGTAAACAATGAACCCTAACCGTGAGACGCACTCTGCTCCACCGACCAAAGGTTCATATTCCTGCACTTCAGGAGCCCTATGGTTTTAGAGTCCCACAGTTTTTCTATACTGCACAACAGGCTCCATTCCCATACATTTTCCTTTCCTCTGTTTTCTATACCCATGGTCTGAGGAGGCCCTGAATGATAATACTTCACAAAGGGCAATACAAGAGCGCATCTGAGATGCAGAATATATACATAGCAATTTGCAAAATAAGGCTGATAATAGCACAGATACCGAGCATGCACCACCCGTAAATCAGAAAAAGTAAACACAAAGCTGGACTATCACCAAATCTACTACGTACTCCCTCCGTCCGAAAATACTTGTCATCAAAATGGACAAAAAGGAATGTATCTAGAACTAAAATACATCTAAATACATCCTCTTTTATTCATTTTGATGACAAGTATTTCCGGACGGAGGGAGTACTATGTACAGGTTAAGTAGATTAATTTTTGAACAGGTATGTCCAGTTGGGGCACTCTACAGGTAGGCTTACAATCCCTGTTGAGCATCTACCTCCAGGCTTATATGACTCAGAATGCATGACTACCACAACGGTTCCATCAAAGAAGCGAACAATTACCACAGCTACCTGGAGTTAGTTATTTAGTCAGTATGCAGTGGTTCTACAATCGGTACCGACAATAAGAACACTCGCTGTCTAAATTAACCCGACCAATTGATGAGTCAAATGGAAGTCTAATCAAGTTGACCTATATGTGACACAGGTAATAAAATGCAGATCAAACAACTAGATACTACGTACAGCAGCAGCAGCAGTAGTAGATACCATTCTAAATCCACAAATAAAAAGGCATCACTAACAAACAATATCCACAACTTCAGAAATGTTGGTCACTACTTCTACTTCCATGTGGCTCATAACAAATTTAAACCTACTGCAGTTCCAAGTAATCAACGTAACATGAACATGTGCCCAACACGCATAAAAGACAAGCAGCCTAGTTACCAGTTAAAACACGCTCATGTTGTTCCTATAAATGCGACATTTTATCATCTAAAGCATAGAAAGGTCTATATCATTTGAATGTCTGAAACAAACTGACAGATCAAGAAACCAAGTTTGTATGCACATGACATGGTTTGGTGTATCGAAATGGAAGATTCCATACCATACAATGTAGTCTGTTTGGTTATCGACAATTAAACAAAAAATATATACGCAACAGCGGGCTTACCCAAATGATTAAATCTTTCTCAGCAGTAGTAAATATACACCAGAAGAAAATATCAATACGCAATATTTTGACTAAACATCCTTGCGTACACTGAATGGTAATAGTTCACACAGGATACCACAAGAGCGCATCTAAAAGGCAGAATAAATAGCAATTATGAGCCCAAATAGGCTTGTTTATCAAGTACAGTTTTGGAAACAAGGCCAATAATAATAGTTGAAACCGACCATGCACTCGTAAAATCAAATCTGAGCTAGTTGTGCAGAAATGATAAACTAAAAGCTTGACTAGCTTACTCAAAACTCTCAAACAGGAGTTGGTCAGTACCTACAGGTAAGTTCTGAACAGCTACGTCCACTGAGGGTGCTCTGTACTTCTACAGGTAGGTTAAGGGGCATCTACTTCCTGGCTCCTATAGGTACAGCAGCACAAGTAATTAATACCACTCTAAATACGAAAATAAAGATGAAGCTAGCAAACAGCATCCGCAACCTCAAAAATGGTGGAGAGAAGCAATCATCCGACACACCACTAATATATCAACATAACATGATCATGTGCCCAACACATGAAAAAAAAAACATACTAGTTACCAGTTAAACACACTAATGTTGTTCCTATAAATGTCGCATTTTATCATCTAAACATAGAAAGGTCTACAACATTCTAATGTCTGAAACAAAAGGACTGACAGATACCTTGATATCCATCAAGTACAACAAAAATTCAAGTTTGCGTGCTTGTGACAGGGTTTGGTGTATCGAAATGGACAGGGTTTGGTGTATCGAAATGGATGATTAATACAATGTAGTCTTTATGGCTACAGAAAATTAAACAAGAAGTATAGACGCAATAGTTGGCTTAGAGCACCCAAATGAGTACATCATTTTTAGCAGAAGTAAATATATCCCAGAATAAAATATAAGCGTGAAATATTTTGCTTAAACATCCCTGAGTACATTAAATGGTAATAGTTCATACAGGGACTACAAGACCGCATCTGAAAGGCAGAATAAATAGCAATTATTAGACCCAACAAGCTTGTTTATCATGTTCAGTTTTGGAAATAAGGACGATGATGACAGTAGATGGCATCCATGCACTCGTAAAGAAAAAATGAGCTAGTAATACAGAGATTATAAACTAAAAGCTAGACTATCATCAACTCAAAACTCACAAACAAGAGTTGGCCGGTATCTAGTCTACAGGTAAGTTTTGAACAGATATGTCCATTAGGATTCCCTACATGTAGGTTTGGAATCTCTATTGGGGCATCTACCTCAGGGCTCCTATGACTCAAATGCATGACTGCCACGGTTAACGACATCAAAGTATTGAACAATGACCAGAGTTATGTACATCCAATTAGTTCATATGCAGTGGCTCTGCAATCCATGCAGGTAGTATGAACACTCAATGCCTATATTAACCAGATCATTTGATGAGTCGTGTATCAAATGAAAGTCCAATCAAGTTAACCTAGATGCGACACGGGTAACAAAATGCATATCAGAGAACTCCAAGCACTAACAGCAGTAGTAGTTGATGCCACTCTAAATACAAAAATAAAGATGGCATCACAAAGAAACAATATCTACAACTTTCATAATGGTAGCTTGTAAAAGAGTTAAACCTAATCATCCAAATTTAAACCTATTAGGCTACTACAATTCTAAGCAATCGTCAGATGCACAGCACAAATATATCAAGGTACCATTAGCATGTGGGATGTGGCCAACACACATAAATAATGCAGACTAGTTACCAGTTAACCACAGTAAAATTTTGTTCCTATAAATGCGACATTTAACATTTTATCGTCTAAACATATAACAGTCTGCATCATTTCAATGTCTGAAACAACGAACCAACAGATCATTTCATGTTCATTAAGTACAACAACTGGAAGTATTTCATCAAGCTAAGAACCAAGTACGATGTAAATAAAATGTATGGAGATATCAGTTCCTCTTCAGCAGTAGATGGATGTCCCAGATCAATGGAAAATCGTTAGTTGAGCGCATTTAGTCACGCACCAGTCTGGGATATCTTTTTCCATGAGCCTCGCGGGTCACGGCATTGCTGTGAACCCACCGTCGAACACAAAGCCGCGGTATACACCATCACCATATCCAGGAACACCATCCACCCAGTCCCACTTGCCGCCGCTGCTCCCCACGTCGTCCTCCTCCCACATTGCCAGCTTCCCGCGGACGCGCTTTCCACCAAACCACACCTTGCCATCACCCCCAAACACCTTTACCTTGTTGTTGCCGCCGGCAACAGGGGCGGCGGGCATGGCGCTTCCCTGGGCAGCAGCCTCGCAGAGGCCAGTGAAGCAGCGGTACATATTGGGCGGCATGCGGCCAGCCTCGTCCCACTCCATGGTGGCCAGATCCAGGCGGAGGATGAGCACCGTGGAGCAGGGCGCGTCGAGGGCGAAGGACGACCTGAGGCCACCGATCATGAGGACGCGGCGGCCGCCCGCGCCGGCCAGCAGGCGGGGGCGCTTGAGGATCTCGAAGACGTCGCCCCAGGAGGCGCGCTCGACGGGCGCCCAGCCGCCGGTGAGCCTGGCGAGCGGGCAGGAGAAGAGCTTCCACTGGCTGCGCCAGGGGGTGCCGACGTCGCAGAGCGCGAAGACGGCGCGGGCGCCGGCGGCCAGGATGGGGCTCCGCGGCTTGGAGGGGAGCGAGAGGGGGTGCTTCATCCACTTGCCAGATCCCTCGGACGGGGAGTAGGAGAGCGCGGCGAGCTCGGTGAGGACGAGCACGACGCCGCCGGGCCCCGCGAGGACGGTGCCGTGGCGCGCCCAGGCGGATCCGAGCGGCGGCAGGAGGCGGTAGGTGCCCGCCAGCGGGTTGCAGACGGCGAGCGCCTTGGGCGGGTGCGCGGCGGCGGGCGAGGAGGACGACGAGGAGGAGGAGGAGGAGGTGAGGGGCGCGGGGGCGGTCTCGATCCAGAGGTAGAGGAGCGAGGCGGAGGAGGCGACGGGGGAGAAGGCCTGGTGCGGGAGGAAGGCGGTGAAGGGGAGGCGGAGCCAGCGGCGGCGGTCGGGGTCGAAGGCGTGGAGGCAGCCCCCGCCGTCGGGGCGCGGGTGGCGGAGCAGCAGCAGGCGGAGCGCCGGCAGCAGCGCGAGGAAGGGCCCCGTGAGGGTCTCCCGGAAGAGGCGCGACACGGGGCGGCACGCCACCGCGTCCCGCAGCGTCAGCCGCAGCAGCACGTTCCGCAGCGCGTCCGGCGGCAGGCAGTGGATCGGCGCCAACGCCGCCGCCGCCGCCGCCTCGTCGTCGTCGGAGCCGGCCATGGTCGCCGGCGGTGGGTGGGAGGAGGCGGAGGAGATGGGGGGGGGGAAGGGGAGGGGAGAAGAGTGGTATATCGGGAAGGAAATCCGGGGGGCGGAGGGGCATTCCCGTCATTTCCCCTGACGTGGAGCACAACATACCACGCGCGGGCCCACAGCCCGGTGCGAGTGCATGCCAGTGGGGTCCGTCGTCTGCCGCCGTGCCGGGCCCACGGTCAGCGAGACGTGGGAGGGGGCGCGGGTAGGCGCGGCGGTGCGTCGGGGAGCCTGGCGTCCGCGCGATCGGATTCGGATGAGCCGTTACGGCTGCCGCGGGTACGTGGGGGTGCGTTTGGTGCGGTGGATGACGGGTGGGTCCGGGCGGCTGTGGGGCAAGCGTGGCGTTGGCGGGGTGGGTGGGAGGTCGGGTGAGGGTGGGTAGCGGCGGGAATGGCGCGTGAACTGATAAAGCGAGGACGCGCCTTTGCCTGCCCGGTGGGGCAAGAATCATTCGGCGGGCCCACACGGCCGTTGAGATCGATAGGAAATACGAGCAGCTCTTTACTTTTTTTTAGAAAAACTGAAACAAATACTGTAGTTTGTTTTATGCATTATGCCAAACAAAAAACAATATCTTTTTTTGAGGCAAACTACTCTTTTTTTATATGCAAACAAAAACAATACCACTCCCTCCTTCCAAAATATAGCGCGCCCGCGTTTTTCGAGGTTCAACTTTAACCATAAATTTTATCCAACGAGAGTACGAGACCGACTGCGGCGGGAGCAAAAAATGTAATATTTGAAAACTTCTTTTGAATACGAATTCACATGTATATTTTTTGCTCCAGCCGTTGTCGGTCCCGTCGGTTAAATTTATGGTCAAAGTTGAAGCACGGAAACCGAGGACACGCTGTATTTTGAAATGGAGGGAGTAGTTTTTTTTTTTAGACTTGCTCTAGTAGTTTAGTCTGGTTCTCTTAGTTGTAAGACTGAATGATTTCTTTTAATGAAAATCGAAGAGGGCGCTCTCTTTTATAAAAAAAAAGAGTTTTTTAGACAACAAAAACAATACTAGTTCACACTGACTGACGGTCCCATTTCTTCCTCGCTTGGGTGAAGACTAAGGAGAACTGAGTCCACGGCCCAAATCTCTAACCGGGTCATCTCACCCGCCTGCAGATCTTTTTTTTTTACTTTTCATGTTCTTTCTTCATCTTTCCTCTTTTTTGGGGCAAAATGGAGTTGGGGCTATTTATTCAACAACAATCAAGATGGAGTTTGTATCGCCATCGGGAGGTTGATGTCCTCTAAGAGCATCTCCAACAGGCGCATAAAAGTTTCGCGCGCTAAAACAGTTTTAGCGCGTCAATGTAGCACTTTTAGCACGAAGGACCCAACATTGGTTTAGCAGATGCTCGAAAACGTGCGCGCAAAAAAACACACGGTGCAAATTGTGAAGCGCGCGCAATCCGGCGCCCCAAATTTACAGCTTTTGATAGCACATTTTAGCGCGTGCCCAATCTCTTTTTGCGCATGCACTATTTTAGGCTTCTGCTGGAGCTGTCTGGCGCCCAGAAAACCCCAAATTTTAACGCGCGGAGCACTTTTTGTACGCCTGTTGAAGATGCTCTAAAGCAAGTATGCCTAACAGAATGAAATACAAATCATCGTGGTTCTTTCACTGCGGAAAGGAGTGATATGGAGCATATTGATCTCTAAAAGCACGTCTCACGGAGATGGCATGTGCAACAATGTTGGAGCTTCTGGCAACATGGATGGCGTCATATGGTCCTTGTCTTGGAGTGGTGAAAAAAATCAACAAGAAGCGGATGAATGTTCCAATGTCCATGAATCTAGCTAAAGGATTTTCATTGGCCCTGGCAACATCTACAGAAGTTCTTTGATCCACGAAAAAGAAATGTTCTGTCAAACTAGCACGAGAGTCGTGTGAGATGCAAGAAACATCGCCCAAGTCCCGGCTTGCAACATGGAGATAAATAAGGGAATTGACTTAGTAAATACGTGTTTTGGAGTTTTTTGTGTAAGATTCCTAGAGTAGCGATAACCCTCACCTAGAAAGAGTTAAGGTCACGTGTAAAAACCCTCATGATCCCACAAGGAAAAGAAAGTAAAAAAAGATGACAAAGACATGATTATGGATATCTTCCGAGGATACCTTTGAAGCTACACGAAGAATCACTCGGTGAGCCCACATGGCCGTTGAGATCGATAGAAAATACGTGTAGTTCTTTACTTACAAAAAACAATAGTTTTTTTAGCGCTAAAACCTCTTTATTAATCAATAGCTAGGTTTACAGGAATAATAAAAGGGTGAAAACAATACTTGACACTAACTGCTGGTCCGTTTCTTCCTCGCTCAAGGGTAAAGAGAATGAGTCCACGGCCCAAAACTCCAATGGGGTCATCTCACCGGCTGGCATAAGTTTTTATTTATTTTTGATGTTGTTCTTCTTCTTTCCTTTTCACCTGCTAATGTGGGGATATTTATTTTAGTCATCAACAACCAAGACAGAGTTGATATTGCCACTTCCTAACAAAGAGGTTGATGTTCTCTAAAGCAAATATCATCGATAGAGAGGGGGAAAATCACAGTGGTTCTTGCATGATGGGAAGGAGTGATATGGAGCATATCAAACTCTAAAAGCACATATTGCGGGGGCATGTGCTACAATTTTGAAGCTTCTGGCAACATGGATGGCGTGTGTCCTCGTCTTGGAATGGTGAAGAAATCGACAAGAAGAGGTTGAATGCTCCAATCTCCCCGACTTGAAAGGATTTTCACTGGCTCTAGCAACATCTGCAAGAGTTTTATGATCTACAAAAAAGAAACATTCTGCCAAGCTAGAGCGTGAGTCGTGTCAGGTGCATGAAGCATCGCCTGAGCGGCTGAGCCCCGGCCTGCAGCATGAAGATAACAGATAGGAAAATCAATTGGATGAAGAAGTGTCACATAGTTCTTTTAGTAAGATTCCATGGGTAGCGGTAACCCCCACTTGGATAGAGTTAAGGGTCGCATTCAAAAACGGTCATGGGGCCACATGAAAAAGATTTTAAAGAAACGACAAGGACATGATTAGGGATATCTTCCGAGGGTACCTTCGAAGCTAAATGGAGAAGAGATTTGGTGGCAAAGTAGATGTGCATGAGTGACCAAGATTTTTTGTTGAAGGGGAAATCATTAACGTTGTGTTTGGATGTCTGTAATGAGGCCCTGAATTGGATTTGGTATTTCCAAATTTCCAATTCAAGTGTTTGGCATGCACGCGGAAACAGCGGTCCGAAATAAAACGAATTCAGCGCCGAAATCGCTTACACGCGCTGCACCCTCCCAAGTTTCCGAGCTCCGCACCTCCGATTTGGCTGGAAACGTATTGCTCACCTCCTTTCGATCCGGACGTTTCTGTTGTCATCACCAGTTCACTAGTTCATCAGTTGGCAGTCGAATGCACATTACGCAGCCATATTCTGTCAACTTCAGGAACAGATTTCATGGTGCTTGCTCTCTTATGACACTGCAAGATATTTGTCTGTTTCATATAATCATCCAGTCAGACATAATTTAGTTTCCCTTCGCATCTTGCTAAATGAGATTAGTAACAAGAGGATTGATTGTTATTTTTTGACGGGTGGATTCATTCTTAATTATGTGTGCAGTGCGGAACTTATGTCTCTGCTTTGGCTGATTGCTTTTCAGAAGAAGAGAGGGAGGCTAGCAGGAGCATACTGCTAGCAAGAGACAGCGAGATAAGATGATCATCGACAATCAGTCTCACTTGACAGCGAGAGCAACAAGGACGTTGATTATAGCCACATATTGTATAAATTTTAATTTGATGCATATAGAACAAGGCATTATGCAATTCCATAGTTTGTCATCCAAACAAGATTTGGTATTGAAACCTCACTGGGATTACATGGACCAATTCCATGACATCCAAACAAGTGAAATTGTATTCATGTCCGTTACAGTTTCCCCACTGAATTGGTATTGAAACCAATTCAATACGGAGTCCTCCAATACAGACATCCAAACGCAGCGTAAGATCTTTCGAACTAAATGAAAGTAAGGAAAATTATTGTTTAGTTTAGTAAGTGAAAAGGACAAAACAACACGTCGATAACGGAAACCTTTTCGTATTCCTTGAGACTAAAGTTACCAAAAGGTTGGTCATTAATAATGATGACAAAAGATATTGATGAAATGTATTCATGGAATTTTTTTATGAAATGGCCATATAGCCCTCTACGTGATAATGATCTAACAACAGAGTTACATTCAATTTCGTCAAAAGCGTTAGCTAAGTCTACTTTCAACAACAAATAGCTTTATGCCTCCATGATGAAAATTGAAAGGAGTATGTAATCAATCTCTCTGGCAACAATGACATTTTTATATATTCTATCATCTCAAATAAAGGCTTGCTAAGTTTCCTGGTCAATGATGACATTGTTCATATGTTCTATGTGAAGAAATCTCAAAGATTATTTGTAAAATTTGGTGGTCACGGCAAGGTGACGAACAACAAGAGCTTTACTCTTTCAACATGGCATTACTAGCATATCAAGTATAGAGGATTCTTCGGTCTCCAAAATTACTTTGTGTCCAGTCATGCAAGCCAGGTATCTCCCACAAGGGAGTATTCTGGATGTCCAACCTAGCCCAGGTATAAGGCTATGAGCTATGTAATGCAAAGTATTATAAAAGGTATTGATGTTTTCAAAGCCGGCATGATCTTGGGTCACGGGAACATATTAATATGTGTAAAGACCCTTGGACGCCAAGAGGATCTGCCAGGCAGCCAATGCTTGTGGAGGGACACAATCTCCCACATAAAGTAAAGGAGCTCATTGATCATGAAACACAAAAGTGAGACGTTGACTTAGTCTGCCAAACGTTCTCTATGGATGATGCCCAGTTGGTGCTAGAAATTCCTATCTACAAGTATGCAAAGGATGATAATGCGTGGCACTTAGGAGGCGACCGTGATCAATGACGATAGGTTACGCAGTTGTGAGAAAACACGGTAGATCTGGAGCAATATTTGGAAAATGGAGTGTCCGACCAATGTATGCCACTTCATGGGATGTTTTTGCTGAAATAGTCACCCACTGCACATCAATATTGCTCGTTGAGGCATGGAACTCGAAAGTCACTGTGTGGTATGCAATCGACTCTTTGAAGATGTGAATCATTTTTTCTTCTGCCCATAAGTGAAACGTCGATGGAGAGCTTCCCAACTGGAAGAGGTGCATTGCAACCTGACATTATGCCAAGGCCCACTCAAAGTGATGGACAAGATAAAAAAAACTCCCTGAATCGCACAAGTTAATGATTGTATACATCCTTTGGAGCTGGGGGATGGCAAGAATCATTGAGGGTCTCTGAAGAACTACGAGCTTTCACTAGTCGTCTCCTAAACCATTTTTAGGAATGGGATGCAACGCACACAAACCAAGATAAACATGTGACCAAAATTCGTATCAATGGTGCATTTAGCTAGGAAAGAACGCAATGGTGGCTAGGGTTGCCTTGCAAGGGACATTGAGGGGCGTGTTGATTGTTGCAGCCGGACACATTGAGCATGCTAGTGAGGCTCATCAAACTGAAGCAATAACAACAACCGCGGCCCAAAATGTTGCCGGCCAGGTGGGAATGGGAAAAGTTGTCATTGAGACGGAATACATCACCCTCAAGCAAGAGACTAACGACGATGGTTTCGGTCATACACCTCTAGGATCCCTATTCAAGGAAGCAAGGCTACAATTAAGCCTAGATTTCATTAATGCTACTGTGGAATAATGTCACACCCTGCTGGTAAGCTATATGAGATCAATCTTAGATGCTCAAAAATACACCATGGACGAAATGCTAGAAGGAAAGATGATTGCGGACGAAACTTGGGAAAGACCAAAGCCACACCCTATGCCCTAAGTGCTACCTTGGCCTACACCTCCATGCAACATGGCGATACTATCAGTGGATGGGTCTTTTTTGGAGGAGGATGGTACGGCAGCGGCTGTGATGATTCTTCGAAGACCTGATGGCTCTGTCATCTTCTTAGTGTATCACTACTTGTTTAACTACAGTGATGCTCCCGAAACAGAGTTTCATGCGTTGATGATCAGTATGGCGCTCGCTTGTCAGCATACAGAGCTACTGGCTATGGTCAATCTGATTCTTTGACTACCCTATCTTGCCTTTCCAAGTCTGGTTTAGATTGATCGGTTTATGGTCATTTAGTAATTGAGATTAAGTCCCTTATGATCGATAGAGTGTTTATTCCCTAGAAATTGCATAGATCTTGTTGCAGATTGCCTAGCAAGGAATAGTCGCTCTGAGTGAGCTACGGTTGTGTGGCTCGGTAGAGGGCCCCCATGTGTCGAGGAACTCTTGCCAAATGATTTTAACGCTATCTTATTGGAATAAACTATTATCGATCTCGCAAAAAGGACATAAATTAAGTTACAATTGCAAATTTTCTTCATTTATTCAAGGAACCTTAAAGGTTAGAAGCTCTAACGTGGAATAGTTTATTATAGGAGTACATCAAGAAAATTGGATACCTTTTGGAAGTCATTCTTCTAGCAACCGCTCATCTCAAATTTGAAGGTCCTTTCAGATTTAAATGTGGTAAACTGAGTGATAGACATAATTGGGACATGGTCACTAGGAATGGTATGTAAATCAACATTAAAGTATTAAGAAAGACATTGCAGCACTCTGCATTGGCAAAAGAACGGTCAAGATGCCCGTAAATAGGTGAGAGGAAATATGCATGGTACACTAGGTGTAAGCTGGGCCATGATACCCAATATCTCTTAAGCCACATCGTCTTACATACGATTGAAATTAGTCATGATTTGACTGGCTTTGTGTACTGCGATGATTGCTCTTCTTTAGGTGGTTAATGATATAACTGAAACCACCCATGCAGTAAACCTTGTTTCCCAGGAGAAGAAGACACAAAACTCCCGATATGAATCCAAATTCCCCTAGTTCTATGGTGGTTAGGATCTCCATAAACACGAATTAGGGGAAACAAAAGCTATAGTTAGTATTTACAATTGACACTAGGACTGCATTCTAACTAGAGTAACTTATTTCTAGCTTGATATCAACAAAAACTATAAATAAATTGGGAAACAATTAGCTAAATCTTTGGAAATTCTTCTCGTGCCTTGCATCCCATGAGAAAGGACCCCCTCCCCTCCCTAGGGTGAAAACAGATCGGATGCAGACCGGATAGTGCTCTTACCACTTCCGTTTTCATATTTCTAAAATGAATACGTATGTGAATACAGATGTTATCGGATATGAATGCGGCTCGGATGTTATTCTAATACGGGTACATATCAGGCATTTACTCGATTCGGAACGGATATGAGTAATAACGACATATTTCTTAAGTAAATTAGTCAATGGCTATGTGAGATGAAATAGTCAACTTGTGACATACAATAAGTCAATGATAAATAGGTTTAAGAATACATACTATTGTAATGCATAATAATTTGTAAGTTTAATCATAGAAAGAGTAAAATTTGACCACTTATTTGGCTTTTATGTTGGATAACTGGAGTATTGGGGCTAGAATTCAAAAAATTACCACCCATAATCTTATTCGGATACGGATATATCCACTTCCATATCCATATTTGTGTCAAAATATCATGCCATATTTATTTTTTATCTGTTATATAAATTCAGATATGGATAATTTCCGTTTTCATTTTGGTTTAGATGCGGATGTTTCAAATACGAATAGGAATTTTCTCGAATACGAAAATCGGATATTTCTGATTATCCACTACCACTTTCCACCCCTAGCCTATAGGCATCATGCTCTAACAGATATTTTATGCATCATGGTCTCAGTCAAATGGTGTCTTTGGAACGCAAGCAAGGGATAGGGGCGTTGGAAGATGAGACTGGTGACATCATCAAGAAGGTTAAGGGATTAGGGTTTGTAGCAAGGTTGTAAAGCCGGCTATAGGTGAATTGCCAATGTAGTGCAATTTAATGCAGCGTGTGGAGGCCAAGCACAAGAAGTAATAATAACCGCTGGGAAGAGAACATAATGGCGTTGATGTGGATTTGGGAGTGTTGACATGGAAGAGAACATAATGGCGACTCGATGTGAGAAATGCATGCGAGTGGGTAAATAAAGGCGGGCAAGAGTTATTAAGGTCTAAATAGTCGATCACATATGGTACCAAAAGTACTAAATTCAGATATATCGATTGATAAACTATTAACTTCTCAAGGCTAAATGTGGCCGAGAGTGTGATTTTATCTTGCGGATCAAATGCAGATCAACATTTGGGCAATATCCCAATTCTAGGAAAAGATGACACGTTTCCTAACACATGTGCACAATTTAGCAGATTGAACTTTGTAAACCTAGTGCTGGTTAGTTGATCATCCACTTCGTTATATTACTTGACGGTCTGTTCGAAGAAGCCAAGGGGTAATCAGGTGAGTCCAGTCGTGTAACTAAAGGGCAAAAGCCAAGTGGTAAGTGTGGTTGTGTAAAAGGTTAAAGGTGAAAAGCCAAGTTAGTTCGTTAGCCATATCCCTTCTACATTATGGACGACAACCCAGAAATCATGCAGTCAAACTTATCTAGCTTCGAGTATTAATCCCAAAAAGTAACTGCTGATTAAAAAAACGTCTGATAATAGTATGACTTGATATATTATGAGCGCATATGATACATAACTTTTCCTATATATACTCAAATCATACTAATTAACCATATAGTACTAATTAACGTCAAACATTTGAAGTCAAAGTTGCTTGTTGGGTCGTATACCTATTAAAACATCATGTATTTTAGAACATAAGTGGCACATTCGAATGGTCGATCGACACAAGAGGTCAGATTTTATAGCTAGCCGGCACATACACACATTGGCAACGAAAGATTGGGAAAAGGGAGCGACCAAATCATGAAGGGAGAAAGAGAGACGAAAGCAGAGAGAGAAAAAGAAAGAAAGGCAGAAAGAAAGCGAGGCCACTCGCTAAAGCAAGATCATATCGAGGGAGATAACATAAAAAGAGATTAGGAGGCGTGTGGAGTGCATGCTTATCCCGCACTCCCCTCCAATATTTTTCTCTCTTCTTCCCAAATGCAAATGCAAATGCCAGCTTCTCTCTTGGTAGTGTTCATCATGCATGGTGCACGCCGATTCAGCACTCACTGCAACTGCAAATAATTTATTCCTTTTTCCGGCTCGATCGACCGTGCTACCATGCATGCATCGAGTACGTGTACCTAATATGTTGACCTGTGCTGTGTGTTTGTTTATTTATTACTCATTATTCATGTCCTGCTTTTTTTGGGAACAATTTCTCCCTGCTTTTGTTGTTTGCAGAGCCGGGATGCTGTGTGTTTGCTCCTGGACCAGATAGCTCCCTTGTCATCTTCCCTTCAAAGTTTCTGTCTGCTCAAAGCACTGTGCCTTTTATTATTTCTTCTTCCTCTTTTTGTTTGTGGATGACAAAGAAGGAACAACAGTGTCCACGAGAGGGATGCATGCATGCAAATTGCATGCACTTGGATTCCTCTGGATCTACTTCCCAATCAGTGCATGCACTTAGTTTTTCACCTTCTCTTTTTTATTTACCTTGCATTCCAAGATAATGCACTAGCTATTTTGGTTTTACCTTCTACTCCTACTTTCCGTTAAATGATTACTATAATTTTGGAACTGACAAGATGCGGAGCATAAACATCGATCCATGATTCGCGATATGTTTGGTTCTTTGACAAGCAAAGAGACAACAAAGTAATAATTTAGTTAAATGATAATCACCCTTTTTGAACTCGCAAGATGTGGGGTATAAACGTGGCGTTTCGATTGATTCGTGATATATTTGATTCTTTGACAGGCAAAGACACCACACAGAGTAAATGGCTACACGGCTACCTATAGCTAGATGCCAATGCCATTCCAAATCAAGCACACAAGGACAGAGATGCTTGTTGGGTTGCTCATCTTTTCGTTTTGGAGAGAATTCCTTATTTGGCCCTTTCTTAAAGTTTGGTTTCCTATTTGGCCTAAATAAAATTTTCTTCCCTATTTGACAGCAAAAGTAATTTTTGTTTCTTATATGACACTTTCGTCCATTTTAGACACTAACGGTGTTAAGTGTGAGGTGAAAAGACCATATTGCCCCTATAATATTTTTGTACCCTGATCATCATCAATACAAAGAAGAGGTTGCTACACATCAACGCTACAGACCAAGGCAGGGTACACACACTCACGCATGCAAAGGGAGGACAGAGCACCCAACGAAGCAAACAGTTGCTGGGCACGGCGAGGAAAGTGACGCCGATATCTCTTCCGAGCTCCAGCTACCCCGTGCTGACGTGCTTGCTTGTTCGTGCGTATATATGGCCTGGCCATATATACGCACGAACAAGCAAGCACGTCAGCAGCCCTGCTAGCAAGCCACATGCACACGTTCAGCCAACCTCAGCAACCCGAGCGAGCGTGCATGCAGCACCAGGTTAGCAGCGCCGCTGGCTGCGCTGGTTGCTCTCTCCGCCGCCCGCTCTGGCCGGCCCCGCCGCTGCATCATGGCTCCGGCGCCCCGCCACCCAGCGATCTATCTGGCTATGTCCGACTACCGCAGGCGCATCATTAATCGTGACTGCCATGAACCGTAGGCGATGCCGGCGCCGTCCGCGACTCATGTAGACGCGCCATGTCCAGGTGGACGCCTAAGGCTGAGCCCGCCTCAACGCTGGAACATATCCACTCCGTTGCCGCATTCGCGAATGATGAACTAACCAAAATATTGGAGCATACATCCCTAAAACATGGATAAATTGATTGCCTTTTTCTTTTTTACGACCGTCAGGATAGTCACACAATAACACTAGGGGCAAAACGGTCTTTCCACCTTACGCTTAACACCTTTAGTGTCTAAAATGGACGGAAGTGTTAGATAAGGAACAAAAATTACTTTAGGTGTCAAATAGAGAAGAAAATTTTATTTTGGGCCAAATAGGGTATCAAAGTTTAAGAAAGGGCCAAATAAGGAATTCTCTCTTCGTTTTGTGTCTGCTGCGACGTGGTGCACGCAGCTCCGTCTCCAAAGTGAGTGTTTTTAGTAAGTGATTTGCAGCTCAGAGCCTGAGATGATACGGTTCCATCATGATAAGGAGAATCAGCTACGTCACGGGCTCACGGCAGGTACGTTGGCTTGCTTTACACAAGAAAAAGAAACACACTTGCTATATATAGCCGGCCACATGGATATGTCCATGGCTTGCTAGCGACAACATCCATCCCATCATGAAATAAATGCCATTCAGCCACTTCCATCGGTTGCAACTATATGTGTAGCTTTTCTCCCATATATACAAAAACCGCAAGTGAGCATTTTCAACTACATGAAGTTTGCAGCTTTTCTTTTGTCTATGCTATGGTTGAATAATACCCCCTCCGACCCAAAGTAAGTGTCTCAACTTTAATATATAAAATAAAGTTAGTATAAAGTTAAGACACTTATTTTAGGATAGAGGGAGTAGTACTAACTGATCGTTTTTGGCTGTATGCATGAGGATTGAGAAAACGTAAGCTAACGTGTCACCGTAGAGAATAATGTGTTCCTCGATCCGGCCCATCACAGAGCTTCTTCTTTGAGAGGCTTTTTGGAAAAGCATATTGTACATAAGCTCGTCATCGACTGCTGCTTCATGTAGAGGATAGCGTCCTCAGAGTGGTTGCTATTTTGGCAGTAGGTTGCGGGATGCAGGCAGGCGGATCCGGTGGTTTTCTTCGACTAGGTCGACATGAGTAGGTGGATCTGAGGCCCAATGAGCACGGGGTTGAGCCCAATCGTACGCGCCACATCGATATGTGCTCTGCCGTCCGCGGCGGTGCTTTCTTTCAGCTCACAAAACATTGATGTGATGGTGCTCCGACGGCTCTTTGGCTTGTGGTGTCCGTATCCTACTCCTCCGGTAACGCTGGTGGTGGACGATGGACAACAATGATTTGGTTTAGCAATCGACCCCCTCAGCGAAATGTTTATAAATTTCTTTTCTATTGGGTGTGTGTTGTTGTTGTGCCATGGTGGTTGTACTCTTTGGTATTGTCCAGTGTGGACCGTGTGCGTAGTAATTTACAACTTCATATGGTGAACAGTACATATGGTTTCTAAAAAAAAGGTAAGGAAAGTTTCCATTTTCTATAAAAGAACTAACTAATCATTGCACCTAAAAATGTTTAGCTTTCCTTTTGTCTACATAGCGGAGTATCTAACTGTTGAACCAGATGCATAATTGGTCGACATGTGCCTTGAAATTTTAGGTAGGCAGGCTTGCAAATATATTCATGAGCATCATCACCATTTCAATGAACACTCACTTACGAGACACAAAACAGGCAGTGAGTAGTGACATATACATCTGCATGCACTGCCGGAAAGCAATCTGCCAACCCACTATGCCAGCACAAATTTGTCAAACAGGAAAACAGCTAGCTCCCCGCAACAGAAACTCTAAAGCCCGAGCCTCCCCTAGCTAGATCTCTTACGCATATGCATGACGGCAATAATAATACTGATCGATCGACTCATATGTGCAAGGAAAACCCAAAGGCCGATCGATAGACGTGCCATGTTCCCTTGCCGATCCACCACGGAACGAACTCGCCTCGCCAAGCTCTCGAGAAGTTAGACAGGACCAGACGTCGTCGCCGGTCTGCCCATGCATACGTTGCACCACACGAGCTGTGTCCGTGTGGTTGTAAGATATGATCGATGTACACTCAGCAAGCACCATGGAATTTGGAATGGATGGGTTAATAATCTAGGCCTAGGTGTGTGGTCGATCGTGGTGGCCACGCGCGCCCGCCCCACACCGGATGTCAAAAGAGAGGAAAAGATAGCGAGAGAGAGAGAGAGAGGGCCGTGTCAATGGCATGGCGGCATGTACGCACTAGCCACACAGTCCCGGAGCGGCATGAAAGCTGGGAACCTCAGCGCTAATGGGGGGAAAAGGTAGGCGGAGAGCGGCATGCCCACACGCAACACCCTCCGCACCTGACCGGGCAGAGCTCCGCGGGCTATAAAGCACGCCACCGGAGCGTGTGTCCTCCACACTACTGCCTCCTTGCCTGCTACCTGCCTCGCACCACTGCCACCATCTCATCTCCGTCTCACTCTCGATCTCAGCTGCGAGCCATGGCCGTGAACGACACCAAGCTGGCCGACGCCGAGAACCCGGGCGCGATGTGCCGCGGCGGCGACGCCGACTCTGACGTGGACTTCGCGGGCCGCGCCAACTGGCTGCGCGCGGCGGTGCTGGGCGCCAACGACGGGCTGGTGTCCACGGCGTCGCTGATGCTGGGCGTGGGCGCGGTGAAGCACGAGGTGCGCGCCATGGTGATCTCCGGGTTCGCGGGCCTGCTGGCGGGGGCGTGCAGCATGGCCATCGGGGAGTTCGTGTCCGTCTGCTCCCAGCGCGACGTGGAGATCGCGCAGCTCGACCGCGACGGCAAGCGCGGGGGCGACGAGGAGAGGGCGCTGCCCAGCCCGGTGCAGGCCGCCGCGGCCTCGGCCCTCGCCTTCTCCGTGGGCGCGCTGCTGCCGCTGCTTGCGGCCGGGTTCATCGTGGGGTACAAGCTGCGGGTGGCCGTGGTGGTGGCCGTGGCGACGCTGGCGCTGGCGGCGTTCGGGGTCGTCGGGGCCGTGCTGGGCCGGGCGCCCGTGGTGAGGTCCTCCGCCCGGGTCGTCGTCGGCGGGCTGGCCGCCATGGGGCTCACCTTCGGCCTCATGCGCCTCTTCCGGGCCAGCGGCATATGACGTGCCACCGGTGGACGAGGTTTTTTTTGTTGTTGCCGTCACCGATCGTCGTCTCCTCCATGCATGCTTCCCTCGTGATCCTACGTACGTACGTGGCGCCAACGTCTTCTTCCCCGGCCGGCTGATGGTCTGACGTCCGTGCATGGAATGTGCATGCCCGGCCGTGCGTCTCTTCCCTAGTTAATTCTCTCTGTCTCTACTGCTATTTGCTAGTCTTTGCATGCATATGCATGCCATGGCGGCCTGCCCCGCTGATGTAACATTGGCCAGCTGCATGCATGCTATAGTATTTTTACTTGCACCGTGTAACGTTACTGGTAGTGATTGGGAGGTGGAAGAAGGTGACAAGGTTGTTGCAAGAAAGGCAGGCTATATATTTAAGCTAATTAATTTGAATTTCTCATGCAAGTCAAGCCGTATGCATATGCAGATATGCTCATTGTTCAAGTAAGCTTGATTGATTAATTAGCTATATATCTTGAGAACAATAGTAGCAGGCAAAGAATCAGGTTGTTGCAAGAAGCCAAGTTCTACATATGCTACTAATTATTTTGATTATACGTACATGTTTGAGTAAGCTTAATAAACTCTAGCCATGTCTTGAGACAAAGAATAATTAGCAGCGTGACGGTGCAGAGACAAAGAATCACGAGTCCACTCGATCGATCACTGGGAGTGAGTCACTCCACACCACACAGTAGATAGATATGATCGATGCACCGTGTCAAATTAAAGCATGCATAATTCGCAATCTGCCACACAGCTACTCCCTCCGTTCCAAAATAGATGACTCAACTTTGTACTAACTTTATGGAACGAAGGGAGTACGTACCTAGCTTAGGTAGAGAGCTAGGATACTATTTCAAGCTTCTTGTCCAATCCTTTTTTTTCTGGACGTCCACTAAGTCGGGTCCGAGCTTAACAACAAAATCCTAGTATATTGCTACGTACCCATCACTGTCACGCACAAGTGGCGAGGTAGCAACTTTTGGAGGGCGTCAACGTCGCCGCATATAACAGAAACCGCACCCCCTTCGACTACTTATTTTTTGTGCTAAAACTTCAATACTAGACTAGTTTGACCCTTACATCTCCGGTTTTTTCCCCGGAATATCGATACTCCCTTCGTTTCAAAATATAATGCTTCATCTATTTTCGTGCTTCAATTTTGATCATAAATTTAACGAACGAGACTGACTGCGGCGGGAGCAAAAATAAATTCGTATTCAAAAGTAGTTTTCAATTATATATTTTTTCTCCCGTCACGGTCGGTTTCGCTGGTTAATTTATGGTTAAAGTTAGACCTCAGGAAGCGCGGGCGCACTATATTTTGGAATGGAGGGACTATATTCATGAATTCATCGTTGTTAAGGCAGTACAAAAAACAACAGGAGTAACAAAACTTACATTCAGATATGTCGATCACCTAATGACGATTGCAAATACCGGAGTGGGCCAAAGGTGTGCCGCCGTAATCGCCCCCCCACAAGTCCTCACTAGAGCCGGGCAAACCTTGTTATAGCTGACGGTCGGGAAATCATCATGCTAAGACCCGACATGACCAGTGTACCAGAACAACACCATCGCCGACGAAGAGAATCATAGATTGGAAGGATACAACCCGAAGACATGCAAAGTCTGATAAACAAAAATCGGATCTAAGAAGATCCATCGAAGAAAAACACCAAGCGAATTTCACGAGATCCACCGGATACTCATCTCCACACGCCGCCTCGTCTTCCTAAGAAGGACACACACCCTACAAACTAAAAACTCACCTAAAAAAGAGTAAGAGCCCTTCCGCTGGCAAGAGTCGAGATCCACAACGCCTCCATGGCCCTAAGGCCACAAAAGACACGGCAGACCAGCGACAGTGCCAATGGAAGGCAGGGAACCTTGATTGCATGTTCGCCTCGCGAGCGAGATGAAAGGGTAGGAGGGGTTGTATCTCATTTCATGGCCCTTACATTGGATGTGGAGTTTCTACAGGAGCATTTGCTCCTGGTATGAACAGTAAATTCTGAAAAATTCAAAAATAATTAAAAAAATTCTGATTTTTTTGTGACATACTTTCACAAATGTTTGTTGTGCATGCAAAATTTCATCGCAAAATCACATTGGTAGAAGGCGTGGTAAAATAAACAAAATCGATGCTCTGAAAATGTTACTTACAAAAGCATTTTGGAGCTCTGATTTTGTCTTTTTTGGCACGACTTCCACCAATGTGATTTCATGATGAAATGTTGCATGCACAACAAACATTTGTGAAAGTATGTCACAAAAAAAATTCAATTTTTTTTTATTTTTTTGATTTTTTTTGATTTTACTGTTCACACCAGGAGCATTTGCTCCTCGGTGCAGAAATGTACTTTCGCCTTACATTCCAATACTACAAAGATTGGTTCCTCGCCCTATTTAAGACCGGTGACATGGTACCAGCTGGAAAAGTAGAAACATTAGAAATTTGGAAGGGAAAATGAAGATATGAAGAGAATCTTTATTTATTCATGTTCCTGTAAAGAGTAGAAATCTTTGCTTTTTCTTGATTTTCTTAAATATAGGACATAAATTTTATGTTATAGGAACATTTTTTATAAATATCACAAATATGTGTTTAATATGTTATGATTAATTTTACAAAATTGTGGAAATAAAAATTTTAAATTTCCTGAACTTTTCTTAAAATGTCATAATATTTTTAAAATGGTCAAACATTTTTCGAAACGTCTTATTTTTAGTGGTTGCGAATACTTTTTGGATATGACATGGATTTTTTTTAAAATTGCGCAAACAAATTGTTTACATTACATGAATATGTTATAAAAATATCATGAATTTTATTTAAATGTGTGTACATCTATTTTGAATTGTACAATTTTTGTAATGTTATTTTCTAAAAAGGTCATGATTTTTTATTAAAATACATGGACGTTTTAAAGTTATGTGAACAATTTTAATTTTTTCTAAATATCTTTTAAAAAGGTTTCTTAAAATAGCGGAAATGAGAGCTGAAAAAAATAGCGAAAAGGGAGAAAATATTTGAGGAAAAAACGCAAAAATATGGGCCAGACGTTCGAGTTGCAGTCCGACCAGGAGGAACGTGACACAACAACGCAGCTGGGCTGTCCGACTGTGAAGGATGGCTGGATGAGGCAGAAACAACATCTACCAGTGAGGGACAAAGCAAAGAATGGAAGGCAATCTGGAAGGTTGCAGTGCCGAGCAAGATAAAGGTCTTTTTGTGGCGCCTCGCTCGAAACTCGATACCGTTGGGAGACGTTTTACACAGGAGGAATATGTCAACGACGAAGGTATGTGGCTTGTGTGGGACGACTGATTCTTAGAGACACGCGCTGCTCAACTGTCCAATGGCGAGATGCACTTGGGTGTTATCATCGGAGGAGATACTGGACCAATTGAGCTCCCACCATCAAGAGTGCCCAAAGTTATGGTTATTTGCTTTGATGAGAGCTCTAAAAACCGATGAGTTTATCAGGTTTTCGGTTTCACTATGGGCAATATGGGGTGCAAGGAGGAAAGCTTTGTATGAGGGCATCTTCAAATCACCGCAGGCCACACACGGATTCATAAATTCTTACATAAGTGATCTTCAAGTTATAGCCCCAAGTGTTCATCCAACACAAGGAGGGGTTGTGCAACACCCGAACTGGATTGCCCCCCCTGAAGGTTACGCGAAGCTAGATGTTGATGCTGCGGTGGGTGTCAGAAGCCGGTTTGGAGCCGTAGCAGCAATATGTCGGGACCAGGAGGGAGGCTTCTTAGGTGCATCGGCTATCATTTTCAAGCATGTGAAAGACCCAGCTACTTTGGAGGCTATGGCACTGCGAGAGGGCCTTGATCTAGCAGCAGACTTACACATATCAAGGGTACATGAGGCTACAGATTGCAAGGGTGTGGTAAGTGAGTTTGGCAGGAGGAGCAGTGCGGCATTTGGCGCTGTGGTTAGGGAAATAGAGATGCAAATTTCTTCCTTTATTTCATGTAAAGTAGTTTATCAATCTAGGAGCTCAAACTTTGATGCTCACAACTTAGCAAAGCATGCTTGTACTTTGAGTGTTGGCCGCCATGTTTGGTTAGGCCAACGCGAAGGAATTCCTTTCGTCCCTGTAAACATTGTGACGACGTAATAAAGCTTTGCGAGGTTGCCTAAAAAAAAGACTATGAAAGGGCGAGCGAGCATAAAAGCGGAAGCCATAATCCGGCCGTGGGGAGCTCCTACTTGCCGCATTCTGCGGCAAAAGGACAACCCTTCGCACAGGACGCGCGCGACTGGGCCAGCCCGTTAGGAAAATGCGCAAAAAAACAGCAGCACCTGCGAGCTGGGATTCGAACCATGGATCTCTGGTTACTAAGGGCATCTCCAGCCGCGCCCCTAGGAAGGCCTCCCCAGGCGTTTTTTTCGCGCCGACGCCGAAAAAACGGCCCAGTCGCGCCCCCAGGAGCCCGATTTTCACCGGCTTGGGCCGAAAACAGCGCCGGCGGACCCAGCCCGAACCCGGCGCGTTGGGGGGCGCCCGGGGGCGCCGGGCGAACTGTTTTGGCGCGAAAAAGCCGCGGGCCCGCCGTGTCAGCGACACGGCTCTCTTCTCGGCCCTTCGTCGTCCTCATCGCCTCATTTCCCGCGGCGAATCAATGCCAAAGCTGCCGCGCTGCCGCGCCGGTCAGCCTGCACCATTGATGCCTCACGGGCGGCGCAGTGAAGACCGGACGACGCGCGTCCCTCGCCCTCCCTCGCCCGACGCGCGTCCCTCCTTGGCCTATATATGAAGCGCCCCGGCGCACTCGGCGACTCACACTCTCCCGCCGCCGTCGTTCCTCCCTCTCCTCTCCTCTCTTTCACCGTCCCCAGTTCACACCCATGGCCGAGCGCTTCCCAGGCGACGGTGCGGCGGCGAACGGCTTCGGCCGCCGCCATCTTCATGAAGACGAGGCTCGCCTCCTTTACGAGGCCGAGTACCCGGTCCTGCCGGACATGCGGGTGCCCGGGACATGGAGGATCAGCGCGGGCGGCGTGCCGGTGCCCCCGGTACCGACCGACGCGGCGCGGCGTGCGGAGATCGCACGCATCCGCTCGAACCTGCCGCGTGCGGCGAGGGAGGGGCCACGGTACGCCCCCGACAGCCCGCTCTGGGAACCTTACTTCCGCCGCCGTCAGGCCGACCAGCTCGAGGCCACCAACGGCGTCGTGCCCTCCGGCAGGCTCAACGCCGCCGGCCGGCGTCTGTGGTGGGGCGTGCCCGGGCGCACGTTGGAGGCCGTCCTCGAGTACATCGAGGGTGGCAACACGCCGCGCCTCGAGTACCCCGCTCCCCCTTCCTTCTCACGCCGCCGGGGAAGCTCCTGGACCCCGAGGCGCATGGAGACCGGGGGGTCCTCCTCCTCGTCCGGCGGCTCGCCTTGCCTCCGCCCCGTCAAGCCGGAGCCCCAGGACACGCCGGTCAGCGCGCGCACCCGCAGCTCTGGCGGCGCCAACGCCTCTCCACCCACCAGCCGCTTCGTCCTCGCCGAGCCCAAGCCGGAGCCCGTCCTCCCCGTGGAGTATGAGGAGATAGCCCGGCGCGGCTTCTCCGACGAGGACGCCATGCGGTGGGCGCGGGACGACTACCTCCGCGACAAGATGGTCCGGCAGCGCCAGGCCCTGGAGGAGATCGCCGCCCGCAAGCGTGGGCGCGAGGACGTGTTGGGGAACGTAGTAATTTCAAAAATTTCCTACGCACACGTAAGATCATGGTGATGCATAGCAACGAGAGGGGAAAGTAATGTCTACGTACCCTCGTAGACCGTAAGCGGAAGCGTTAGAACAACGCGGTTGATGTAGTCGTACGTCTTCACGGCCCGACCGATCAAGCACCGAAACTATGGCACCTCCGAGTTCTAGCACACGTTCAGCTCGATGACGTCCCTCGAACTCCGATCCAGCCGAGTGTCGAGGGAGAGTTCCGTCAGCACGACGACATGGTGACGATCTTGATGTTCTACCGTCGTAGGGCTTCGCCTAAGCACCGCTAAAATATTATCGAGGAGGACTATGGTGGAGGGGGGCACCGCACACGGCTAATAGATCTCAAGGATCAATTGTTCTTGTGCCTTTGGGGTGCCCCCCTGCCCCCATATATATAGGAGCAAGGGGGGAGGCGGCCGGCCTATGGAGGAGGCGCGCCAAGGGGGGAGTCCTACTCCCACCGGGAGTAGGACTCCTCCTTTCCTTGTTGGAGAAGAAAAGAGGATTAGTAGGACTCCTCCTTTCCTTGTTGGAGAAGGAAAGAGGAGGAGAGGGAGAAGGAAAAGTGGGCTGCCCCCCTTGTCCAATTCGGACCAGCGGGGGGGGGGGGGGGCATGCCTCCTTCCTTTTGGCCTCTCTCCTCTATTCCCGTATGGCCCAATAAGGCCCATATACTCCCCGGCGAATTCCCGTAACTCTCCGGTACTCCGAAAAATACCCGAATCACTCGGAACCTTTCCGAACTCCGAATATAGTCGTCCAATATATCGATCTTTACGTCTCGACCATTTCGAGACTCCTCGTCATGTCCCCGATCTCATCCGGGACTCCGAACTCCTTCGGTACATCAAAACTCATAAACTCATAATATAACTGTCATCAAAACCTTAAGCGTGCGGACCCTACGGGTTCGAGAACAATGTATACATGACCTAAAACTATTCTTGGTCAATAACCAATAGCGGAACCTGGATGCCCATATTGGCTCCTACATATTCTACGAAGATCTTTATCGGTCAAACCGCATAACAACATACGTTGTTCCCTTTGTCATCGGTATGTTACTTGCCCGAGATTCGATCGTCGGTATCTCAATACCTAGTTCAATCTCGTTACTGGCAAGTCTCTTTACTCGTTACGTAATGCATCATTCCGTAACTAACTCATTAGCTACATTGCTTGCAAGGCTTATAGTGATGTGCATTACCGAGAGGGCCCAGAGATACCTCTCCGACAATCGGAGTGACAAAACCTAATCTCGAAATACGCCAACCCAACATGTACCTTTGGAGACACCTGTAGTACTCCTTTATAATCACCCAGTTACGTTGTGACGTTTGGTAGCACCCAAAGTGTTCCTCCGGTAAACGGGAGTTGCATAATCTCATAGTTACAGGGACATGTATAAGTCATGAAGAAAGCAACAACAACATACTAAATGATCAAGTGCTAAGCTAACGGAATGGGTCAAGTCAATCACATCATTCTCCTAATGATGTGATCCCGTTAATCAAATGACAACTCTTTTGTCCATGGTTAGGAAACATAACCATCTTTGATAAACGAGCTAGTCAAGTAGAGGCACACTAGTGACACTATGTTTGTCTATGTATTCACACATGTATTATGTTTCCGGTTAATACAATTCTAGCATGAATAATAAACATTTATCATGATATAAGGAAATAAATAATAACTTTATTATTGCCTCTAGGGCATATTTCCTCCAGTCTCCCACTTGCACTAGAGTCAATAATCTAGTTCACATCATCATGTGATTTAACACCAATATTCACATCTGTATGTGATTAATACTCATAGTTCACATTGTCATGTGATCAACAGCCAAAGGGTTTACTAGAGTCAATAATCTAGTTCACATCGCTATGTGATTAACACCCAAAGAGTACTAAGGTATGATCATGTTTTGCTCGTGAGAGAAGTTTAGTCAACGGGTCTGTCATATTACAGAGTCGTATGTATTTTGCAAATATTCTATGTCTACAATACTTTGCACGGAGCTACTCTAGCTAATTGCTCCCACTTTCAATATGTATCCAGATTGAGACTTAGAGTCATCTGGATCGGTGTAAAAGCTTGCATTGATGTAACTCTTTACGACGAACTCTTTTATCACCTCCATAATCGAGAAACATATCCTTATTCTACTAAGGATAATTTTGACCAATGTCCAGTGATCTACTCCTAGATCACTATTGTACTCCCTTGCCAAACCAGGGCAGAGTATACAATAGGTCTGGTCCATAGCATGGCATACTTTTATAGAACCTATGACTGATGCATAGGGAATGACTTTCATTCTCTTTCTATTTTTTGCCGTGTCGGGTCTTGAGTCTTACTCAATTTCACACCTTTGCAACACAGGCAAGAACTCTTTCTTTGACTGTTCCATTTTGAACTATTTCAAAATCTTGACAAGGTATGTACTTATTGAAAAACTTATCAAGCGTCTTGATCTATCTCAATAGATCTTGATGCTCAATATGTAAGCAGCTTCACCGAGGTCTTTCATTGAAAAACCTTTTATTCAAGTATCCTTTTATGCTATCCAGAAATTCTATATCATTTCCAATCAACAATATGTCTTGCACATATAATATCAGAAATGCTACAGAGCTCCCACTCACTTTCTTGTAAATACATGCCTTTCCAAAAGTCTGTATAAAACCATATGCTTTGATCAACTCATCAAAGCGTATATTCCAACTCCGAGATGCTTGCACCAGTCCATTGATGGATCGTTGGAGCTTGCACATTTTGTTAGTACCTTTAGGATTAACAAAACCTTCTGGCTGCATCATATACAACTCTTCTTTAATAAATCCATTAAGGAATGCAGTTTTGACATTCATTTGCCAGATTTCATAAAATGTGGCAATTGCTAACATGATTCACACAGACTTAAGCTTCGATACGAGTGAGAAAATCTCATCATATTCAACACCTTGAACTTGTTGAAACCTTTCGCAACAAGTCGAGCTTAGTAGATAGTAACACTACTATCAGTGTCCGTCTTCCTCTTGAAGATCCATTTATTTAACATGGCTTGCTGATCATCGAGCAAGTCAATCAAAGTCCATACTTTGTTCTCATACATGGATCATATCTCAGATTTTATGGCCTCAAGCCATTTCGCGGAATCTGGGCTCATCATCGCTTCCTCATAGTTCGTAGGTTCATCATGGTCTAGTAACATGACTTCCAGAACATGATTACCGTACCACTCTGGTGCGGATCTTACTCTGATAGACCTACGAGGTTCAGTAGAAACTTGATCTGAAGTTTCATGATCAATATCATTAACTTCCTCACTAATTGGTGTAGGAATCACTGGAACTGATTTCTGTGATGAACTATTTTCCAATAAGGGAGAATGTACAATTACCTCATCAAGTTCTACTTTCCTCCCACTCACTTCTTTCGAGAGAAACTCCTTCTCTAGAAAGGATCCATCTTAGCAACGAATCTTGCTTTCGGATCTGTGATAGAAGGTGTACCCAATAGTTACCTTTGGGTATTCTATGAAGACGCACTTCTCCGATTTGGGTTTGAGCTTATCAGGTGAAAACTTTTTCACATAAGCATCACAGCCCCAAACTTTAAGAAACGACAACTTTGGTTTCTCGCCAAACCACAGTTCATAAGGCGTCGTCTCAACGAATTTTGATGGTGCCCTTTTTAAAGTGAATGCAACTATCTCTAATGCATAACCCCAAAACGATAGTGGTAAATTGGTAAGATACATCATAGATTGCACTATATCCAATAAAGTACTGTTATGACGTTCGGACACACCATTAAGCTGTGGTGTTCCAGGTGGCATGAGTTTGTGAAATTATTCCATATTGTTTTAATTGAAGACCAAACTCGTAACTCAAATATTTGTCTCCGCGATCAAATTGCAGAAACTTTATTTTCTTGTTACGATGATTCTCCACTTCACTCTGAAATTCTTTGAACTTTTCAAATGTTTCAGACTTGTGCTTCATTAAGTAGATATACTCATATCTGCTCAATTCATCCTGTGAAGGTCAGAAAATAATGATACCCGCCACAAGCATCAACACTCATTGGACCGTATACATTGGTATGTATTATTTCCATCAAGTCAGTAGCTCGTTCCATTGTTCCGGAGAACGGAGTTTTAGTCATCTTACCCAAAAGGCACTGTTCGCAAGCATCAAATGATTCATAACCAAGTGATTCCGAAAATCCATCTTTATGGATTTTCTTCATGCGCTTTACACCGATATGACCCAAACGGCAGTGCCACAAATAAGTTGCACTATCATTATCAACTTTGCATCTTTTGGCGTTAATATTATGAATATGTGTATTACTACAGTCGAGATCTAACAAACTATTTTCATTGGGTGTATGACCATCGAAGGTTTTATTCATGTAAATAGAACAACAATTATTCTTTGACTTTAAATGAATAACCGTATCGCAATAAACATGATCAAATCATATTCATGCTCAACGCAAACGCCAAATAACATTTATTTAGGTTTAACACTAATCCCGAAAGTATAGGGAGTGTGCGATGATGATCATATCAATCTTGGAACCACTTCCAACACTCATCGTCACTTCACCCTCAACTAGTCTCTGTTTATTCTGTAACTCCTGTTTCGAGTTACTAATATTTAGCAACCGAACAAGTATCAAATACTCAGGGGTTACTATAAACACTAGTAAGGTACACATCAATAACCTGTATATCAAATATACCCTTGTTCACTTTGCCATCCTTCTTATCCACCAAATATTCAGGGCATTTCCACTTCCAGTGACCATTTCCTTTGCAGTATAATCATTCAGTTTTAGGCTTTGGTCCAGCTTTGGGCTTCTTCGCGGGAGTGACAACTTGCTTGTCATTCTACTTGAAGTTTCCCTTTCTTTCCCTTTGCCCTTTTCTTGAAACTAGTGATCTTGTCAACCATCAACACTTGATGCTCTTTCTTGATTTCTACCTTCGTCGATTTCAACATCACGAAGAGCTCGGGAATCGTTTTCGTCATCCCTTGCATACTGTAGTTCATCACAAAGTTCTACTAACTTGGTGATGGTGACTAGAGAACTCTGTCAATCACTATCTTATCTGGAAGATTAACTCCCACTTGATTCAAGCGATTGTAGTACCCAGACAATCTGAGCACATGCTCACTAGTTGAGCGATTCTCCTCCATCTTTTAGCCATAGAACTTGTTGGAGACTTCATATCTCTCAACTCGGGTATTTGCTTGAAATATTAACTTCAACTCCTGGAACATCTCATATGGTCCATGACATTCAAAACGTCTTTGAAGTCCCGATTCTAAGCCGTTAAGCATGGTGCACTAAACTATCAAGTAGTCATCATATTGAGCTAGCCAAACGTTCATAACATCTGCATCTGCTCCTGCAATAGGTCTGTCACCTAGTGGTGCATTAAGGACATAATTCTTCTGTGCAGCAATGAGGATAAACCTCAGATCACGGATCCAATCCGCATCATTGCTACCAACATCTTTCAACACAATTTTCTCTAGGAACATATCAAAATAAACATATGAAAGCAACAATGCAAGCTATTGATCTACAACATAATTTGCAAAATACTACCAGGACTAAGTTCATGATAAATTTAAGTTCAATTAATCATATTACTTAAGAACTCCCACTTAGATAGACATCCCTCTAATCCTCTAAGTGATTATGTGATCCATATCAACTACACCATGTCCGATCGTCACGTGAGATGGAGTAGTTTCAACAGTGAACATCAATATGTTGATCATATCTACTATACGATTCATGCTCGACCTTTCGGTCTCCGTGTTCCGAGGCCATATCTGTTATATGCTAGGCTCGTCAAGTTTTAACCTGAGTATTTCGCGTGTGCAACTATTTTGCACCCGTTGTATTTGAACGTAGAGCTTATCACACCCGATCATCACGTGGTGTCTCAGCATGAAGAACTTTCACAACGGTGCATACTTAGGGAGAACACTTCTTGAAAATTTTAGTGAGAGATCATCTTAAAATTCTACCGTCAATCAAAGCAAGATAAGATGCATAAAGGATAAGCATCACATGCAATCAATATAAGTGATATGATATGGCCATCATCATCTTGTGCTTGTGATCTCCATCTCCAAAGTACTGTCATGATCTCTATCGTTACCGGCACTACACCATGATCTTCATCATCTTGATCTATATCAATGTGTCATCACATGGTCGTCTCGCCAACTATTGGTCTTGCAACTATTGCTATCGTATAGCGATAAAGTAAAGCAATTATTTGGCACTTGCATCTTATGCAACAAAGAGACAACCATAGGGCTTCTGCCAGTTGCCGATAACTTCAACAAAACATGATCATCTCATACAACAACTTATATCTCATCACGTCTTGACCATATCACATCACAACATGCCCTGCAAAAACAAGTTAGATGTCATCTACTTTGTTGTTGCAAATTTTACGTGGCTGCTACGGGCTGAGCAAGAACCGTTCTTACCTACGCATCAAAACCACAACGATAGTTCGTCAAGTTAGTGCTGTTTTAACCTTCTCAAGGACCGGGCGTAGCCACACTCGGTTCAACTAAAGTTGGAGAAACAGACACCCGCTAGTCACCTGTGTGCGAAGCACGGCGGTAAAACCAGTCTCGCGTAAGTGTACGCGTAATGTCGGTCTGGGCCGCTTCATCCAACAATACCGCTGAACCAAAGTATGACATGCTGGTAAGCAATATGACTTGTATCGCCCACAACTCACTTGTGTTCTACTCGTGCAAATAACATCAACGCATAAAACCTAGGCTCGGATGCCACTGTTGGGGAACGTAGTAATTTCAAAAATTTCCTACGCACACGCAAGATCATGGTGATGCATAGCAACGAGAGGGGAGAGTAATGTCTACGTACCCTCGTAGACCATAAGCGGAAGCGTTAGAACAACGCGGTTGATGTAGTCGTACATCTTCACGGCCCGACCGATCAAGCACCGAAACTACGGCACCTCCGAGTTCTAGCACACGTTCAGCTCGATGACGTCCCTCGAACTCCGATCCAGCCGAGTGTCGAGGGAGAGTTCCGTCAGCACGACGGCGTGGTGACGATCTTGATGCTCTACCGTCGCAGGGCTTCTCCTAAGCACCGCTACAATATTATCGAGGAGGACTATGGTGGAGGGGGGCACCGCACACGGCTAATAGATCTCAAGGATCAATTGTTCTTGTGCCTTTGGGGTGCCCCCTGCCCCCATATATATAGGAGCAAGGGGAGAGGCGGCCGGCCTATGGAGGAGGCGCGCCAAGGGGGGAGTCCTACTCCCACCGGGAGTAGGACTCCTCCTTTCCTTGTTGAAGAAGAAAAGAGGATTAGTAGGACTCCTCCTTTCCTTGTTGGAGAAGGAAAGAGGAGGAGAGGGAGAAGGAAAGTGGGCTGCCCCCCTTGTCCAATTCGGACCAGCGGGGGGGGGGGGGGGGGGGGGGGGGGGGGCGCAGGCCTCCTTCCTTTTGGCCTCTCTCCTCTATTCCCGTATGGCCCAATAAGGCCCATATACTCCCCGGCGAATTCCCGTAACTCTCCGGTACTCTGAAAAATACCCGAATCACTCGGAACCTTTCCGAACTCCGAATATAGTCGTCCAATATATCGATCTTTACGTCTCGACCATTTCGAGACTCCTCGTCATGTCCCCGATCTAATCCAGGACTCCGAACTCCTTCGGTACATCAAAACTCATAATATAATTGTCATCGAGACCTTAAGCGTGCGGACCCTACGGGTTCAAGAACTATGTAGACATGACCTAGAACTATTCTTGGTCAATAACCAATAGCGGAACCTGGATGCCCATATTGGCTCCTACATATTCTACGAAGATCTTTATCGGTCAAACCGCATAACATACGTTGTTCCCTTTGTCATCGGTATGTTACTTGCCCGAGATTCGATCGTCGGTATCTCAATACCTAGTACAATCTCGTTACTGGCAAGTCTCTTTACTCGTTACGTAATGCATCATTCCGTAACTAACTCATTAGCTACATTGCTTGCAAGGCTTATAGTGATGTGCATTACCGAGAGGGCCCAGAGATACCTCTCCGACAATCGGAGTGACAAAACCTAATCTCGAAATACGCCAACCCAACATGTACCTTTGGAGACACCTGTAGTACTCCTTTATAATCACCCAGTTACGTTGTGACGTTTGGTAGCACCCAAAGTGTTCCTTCGGTAAACGGGAGTTGCATAATCTCATAGTTACAGGAACATGTATAAGTCATGAAGAAAGCAACAACAACATACTAAATGATCAAGTGCTAAGCTAACGGAATGGGTCAAGTCAATCACATCATTCTCCTAATGATGTGATCCCGTTAATCAAATGACAACTCTTTTGTCCATGGTTAGGAAACATAACCATATTTGATAAACGAGCTAGTCAAGTAGAGGAACACTAGTGACACTATGTTTGTCTATGTATTCACACATGTATTATGTTTCCGGTTAATACAATTCTAGCATGAATAATAAACATTTATCATGATATAAGGAAATAAATAATAACTTTATTATTGCCTCTAAGGCATATTTCCTCCAGGACGAGCACGGCGTCGTGGTCCTCGACAGTGACGACGACGACGACGACGCCCCCGGACCGTCCAACCCGCCCCGCCAACCGGGGGAGGGATGCAGCAGGGACGGCGGAGGCGGCGACGACGACGACGACGATGTTGACGACGACGGGGGTGACTACACGCGGTTCTACCGCCTCCTCGGCATGTAGAGCCGCGTGGGCGGGCGGCGAGGGAGACGGCGGGCGGCGAGGGAGACGGCGGGGTAGCCCGCGATAGTTTTTTTTTCTTTTTTTGTAAAATATGTTTAAGTTTGAACGAACTCGCCGATGTTTGCATTAAATTTGAGTCGTTTTTGCGCCGTGTTTGACCTTTTTTGCCTAACTGTGGGCGCCGCGACTGGGGGCCATCACACCCCCAGTGCACGGTTTAGCGCCGGTGCGCCCCTAGGGGGCGATTTTTTGCCCCTCCTGGGGGGCCAACGGCTGGAGATGCCCTAACTAACCATGCTATCCAATACGTCTACAGAGTTTTGTTGATGGGTACATAGCCTGATGTCTAAAGAACTATGAGCAGCGGCGTAAACTGAACATTAGTTAAGAAATTGCAACCAAAAGTTCAGATTTCGCACACATTTTGGAAATTAAGGAATTTTGATAAATGCGAAGAATTTTGAAACTTTGAAACATCTGACGAAACTGCAAAAGACATTTTAAAATTCTCGAACATTATTCCAAAAAGTGAACACTTTTTTTAATTTGTACCAAAAACATGAAAATGGTACATCTTTTGAAATTCGAAAAAAATTCTAAAACGCTAAAAAAATAAATTTTCAGAACATTTGAAAAAACACAAAAACTTTTATAAATTCCAGAACATTTTCCTAAAAAACACTAACTCTTTTTGAATTGGTGAATTTTCAAAAACCAGAACAAATTTTGAAATCCGGATCGTTTTTTTAAAACCCAAACTGTTTTGAACTGCCGAAGAAAAATTTAAAACAGGAACAAATTTTGAAATCCAGAACAAAATTTTGAAACTGGGTGCAATTTGAATATCCCGAACAATTTTGAAAATACGAACACTTTTTCTATATATGAAAAAATTTAAATGGAATCATTTTTGTAAAACTTCAAAAAAAATCTAACACATGAACATATTTTCTAAAGCGCGAACAATTTTTGAAACTTTGAACGTAGTTGAAAAATTGCGAACATTTTGAAAATAATGAAAGAATTTAGTAAACACAAATATATTTTCTAAAGCGCGACCAACTTTTGAAACTTTGAACATTTTTTGAAAAATTGGGAACATTTTTTGAAACGTGAACGATTTTTGAACTCCTGAAAAAATGGAGGTTTTGAGGACAACTTTTGAAATACAAACATTTTTCGAAATGTGTGAACATTTTTTTATAATGGGAACAATTTTTCAAATTTCTGAATATTTATAGAAAAGTACAAAAAAATTAAAATCCTGGATTTTTTTTTGATTTATGAACAAAATAATGAAACACAACGATTGAAATAAATTTGAGAATGAAAAATTAGAAAGAAAATAAAGTGAAAAAAACGAAATAAACACAAAAGAAAAATAAACAGAAAGGAAAAAGGAGAGAAAAGAAAAAAGGAAAAAGGAAAAAGGAAAAAAGGAAAACAAAAAGAACAGAACAAGAAAAAACCCGGATCAGGAACCTTCTAGAAGTTTCTCAAAACCAGAAAAAACCGGGGACGTTGAAACAGTGAAACGGGCTGGCCCAGCTCGATCTCCCTGTGCGAAACCTCGGCAATTTGCCGCAAAGAGCTGCGAATAGGAAATTCCCCGGCCGTGCTCGTTCATAAACAGAGGGCGGCGCGCGACGGCAGCGGCGAGTATAGCAATCTCAGAGTAACAGTCAACGCCCCCATCCCACCACCACGAGAACTGCGATGGCGGATGGCTGAAATCAGCTGCAATCAGGTGACTGAAATTAGTTGGTCTCTGACATACTCCGTGTTTGTTTGCTCGGTTTAGTTAGTCTAAAATCTTTACTTCTTGCTGTCCTGACATGTGAAAGTTTTGTTGACTTTGCTGCTTTCTCTGAACCTGAATACGATCTTCCTATATTTTACGCCAACGCTTTTACTACTCCCGCACAAAGTATTGTTGTCTTGTAAGTGTCATGAAACTTCAGTGTCTAGGAGTAGCTAGGAGTACTCCATGACAATATACCTTTGTCACACCAGTGCAAACTGAAGGCAAACGAGGCAAAGGAGCTGGCACTAGCATTATGATAATTATGACAAAACTGTAAGTTTGTGGTAACTACTGAATTTTGATTTAGTTTGAATTGTCAGACTTGAAGTGGTAGTGTCAAGTCTGGTTAATCTTGAATTTGTCTTGAATTGCATTTTGTCTTCAGTAGTTACCACAAATTTTCTGCTATCTTCTCTAGCAGTGTAAGGAGCAATGCAATTGGTAATTTCCTGCTATCTTCTCTAGCAGTGTAAGTAGCCTCCATACAATGGTTCCTTTTGGGTTGAATTAGTTTCTAGGGTTCTTGAATTGGCCCTCCAGTAACAAACAGGAAAGGTTTCTGGGATGGAGTGCTTAAAAACAGTGTTCATGAATCAGCCGTCAGTTAAAATTGCAAATTGAGCTTGCTTTGCTCTTAGTCTCTTGTCAGTTCAGTTCGGCTGTGGTTGGAGCTTCAGCCGGTTAGGTTAGGTCAGCTCTAAATTTCTGCCAGTAGGAAGAGCAATTCTTGCTCCTTATTTCAGGTTAAATCAATCATCATGGGACGAGGTCGTGTAGTTTGCTTTCTTTCTTGGTTTGCTTTGTGTTGTTAATTCCTAGAAAGAAGAAGAAAGGTGTGCTGCAAAACAGTGTTGTCGCTTGCAAATCTTTGTTTGTGACTACTCCTTGAGTAATCCACTGATACATACTCCAGATTTCAGCTGTGCATGCACCAAACATCTTCTTTTAGAAGAGAATCGGACCTTTTAGCAAGGAATTGCATTGCATTTGGCTCAGTAGCAAATGGAATATATGGTGAAGTCTACTCAACATGATTCAGGTCCTGAACACATTAATGTTTATTTCTTAACGCGCCCTCGAGGCCCTGAACTCTAGTCTATCCCTTTTGTGACATTTTGGTAACTATTCTTTTTTAACAAGCTGTGTTCATGTTGGTAGGACAAGAATGGTGTTCCAAGTTGTGTTCTCAGCAAATTTTCAGTAATAAATGAAAGTACTCCAAACTTTGGCATCTGTTCTCTCTTGTTGTAAATTTGAATTTTATCTCAGGGAAGGGAATAAAGGGAGACTTCTTCTCATGATTACTTCAACTACTGATCCTTGGATATGTTTCCTGAATAAACTAAGAACACTGAGAATCGGAAAAAAAAATTATCCTAGAATTGATATTGATCTTCTATGCACATTTTTCCTAGAATCAGGGCAGAGGAGCAGCACCATCACGCGCATGGGCAGAGGAGCAGCAGCAGCACAGAAAAAGCTCCACCAGCGACGCGCGGCAGAGCAGCACCACGGGCACGGGCGGCAGGGGAGAAGGTCGAGCGCTCCTGGTCAAGGCGATCGAGATCCAGGCGCGAGCGGGAGCTCGAGGAGGACGAGCTCCACTGGATCATGGCGGCAAGTTTCGGCGACCCTCGTACTGGATCAAGGCATGAGGGGATTGGCAGCTCCTGGAAGCGGGTTTGGTTATGGGGAATTAGAGCAACTCTAGCAGACCCCGCAAAAATTCGACCCGCAAAACTCGTTTGCGGTTTCACGAACATTCATTTGCGGGTCGAAAATATGCGCCACCGATCAGATACCGCATCTAAACCTGCATAATTTGAAAAAACACTTTCGCGGGAGAAATTGGACACACATAGTTCATCACATCACATACTACATAGTTCATACACACTACAGGATCAATAAACTAAGCGTAGATCATACTAAATGCTACGTTAACTAGTAGTAGAGGGGGTCGGATCTGATGACGGCGAGGTCACGGCAAAATGGACGACGCCGTGGAGGCCGAGCGGCGCTCAATCCTCCTCGCCGAAGCTGCACAGGTCGATGTACTTCGCCGCCTGCTCCGCGCGGATGCGGCGCCATTCCTCAGCCTTGTCGTTGGCGGCGACCGCCTGCTGCCACTGGAGGGCTTCGAGCTCCTCGGCGTGGCGCAGGCACTCCGCCTCCTCGCGCACGCTCCGCTCGGCGATGGCGGCGGCGACGGCGTCGAAGTCCGCGACATAGTCCTCGGGCCCGACGACTCCGCGGCGGTCGAGCGGAGCGGGCTCCTCCTTCACCGGGATGAAGGCGAACGACGCCGGCGGCTCCTCCTCCTCCTCGTCGTCCGACCACTCCCTCTTCACGGGGAGGAAGCCCGCGCCGGAGGACGAGGAGGATCCGGCGTAGGAAGATCTCGCGGAGGAGAAAGACGCGCTACGGCGGTCGTACTCCTCCGTCTCGCGGCGGTTGAAGCTCGGCGGCGGCGACATCCCGCGGTTGGTCCACCTCCGGGCGCCACGCTTCCTCGCGACGTCCGCCCGGACGCGCCGCTTGCGCCCCGGGTCGCGCTCACGGCCGGATCTGCTGTCGGAGCCGCGTCCGGAGCTCCACATTCGGCCCCACATGGTGGCTGGAGGCGGGGCGGGTGGTCGCCGGCAGCGAGAAATTGCGGAGGAGGGAAGGGGGATCGGGTGGCTCGCGGCGGCGGAGGGATAGGGTTTGGACCCGCAAAAGGGTCGTGGAATCGCAGTTATACTGCTCGGGGCGTGCGGTTTGCGGGCTGCGGGAAAAAAAATTTGCTGGCCGGGCGAGTATGCGGGCTCTATTCTGGCCGGAAAATTGGGCCTAGCCCGCATACTCACCGGAATTTTTGCGGGCCGGGCGTTTTGCGGGGTCTGCTAGAGTTGCTCTTAGAGATGGGGAATGGGAGTTGAGGGGTGAGGAGATTAAAAGTCCACTGTTTGATTAGAGGAAATTGGAGTTTAAGTGGGAAGGGGAATGGGAGTTGAGGAAGGCAATTCCCACCTATTTCTTCTCAGGGGTACCCGGTTAATTCGTGAGCAGAGTTTTTTCCCGTGCTAAGAGCAACTCTAGCAGACCCCGCAGTTCGCGCAAAACCGCTTTTGCGGGCCGACGAGGGCTAGCACAGATGCAGACCCCCCAAACGGACCCGTAAAAAAGTATATTCGTGGAATATGCTTTTTTACGGGTCGGCTATGCGGGTTATGCTCTTTGCGCCGCTGCATCTCTGCAAATTATCAGCCCGCAAATCTCAAATCCAACATAATTCAACAATTGAAAACAAACTAAATTATTCAAATCAAACATAAATCAATAATCATCCGCATTACAAATAATTATTCAAATCACCGTAGCAAACTTCAACAATAATGCAATACAAATCTTATCATGAATACAAATACAATAAATACAAAAAATAGTCACTGCCTAGCCCTTTGCCAATGGTGCTCAATGAGATCTTCGTGAAGTTGAAAGTGTGTGTCCGCATTTTCAATCTCCTTGTATGTCTGAAGAAAAGCTTTAATGCGGTTTGGGTCTCTAGCTGGTTTGACACGGCCACCCACATTATCGTAAAATAATTCTAAGTCCATTCCTCTCTCATCTTCAAGAATCATATTATGCAGGATAGCACAGCAAGTCATGATGTTCTTCAGGGCTTTCTTATCCCAAAAACGAGCAGGACCTCGGACAATGGAAAACCTGTTGGGTAACGTTGCAGAAAATAAAATTTTTCTACGCTTTCACCAAGATAAATCTATGAGTTCATCTAGCAACGAGAGAGAGGAGTGCATCTACATACCCTTGTAGATCGCGAGCGGAAGCGTTCAAGAGAACGGGGTTGAGGGAGTCGTACTCGTCGTGATCCAAATCACTGGAGATCCTAGCACCGAACGGACGGCACCTCCGCGTTCAACACACGTACGGTTGAGGAAGACGTCTCCTCCTTCTTGATCCAGCAAGGGGGAAGGAGAGGTTGATGAAGATCCAGCAGCACGACGGCGTGGTGGTGGATGCAGCAGTGATCTCGGCAGGGCTTCGCCAAGCTTCTGCGAGAGGGAGAGGTGTAGCAAGGGGAGAGGGAGGTGCCAAGAGCATGGGTGCGGCTGCCCTCCCTCCCCCCTCTTTATATAGGCCCCCTAGGGGGGGTGGCGCCGGCCCTAGGAGATGGGATCTCCAAGGGGAGGGGGGGGGGGCGGCCAGGGGGAAACTTGCCCCCAAAGCCAGGTGGAGGCGCCCCCACCCCTAGGGTTTCCCAACCATAGGCGCAGGGGGGCCCAAGGGGGGGGGGCACACCAGCCCACCAGTGGCTGGTTCCCCTCCCACTTTAGCCCATGGGCCCCTCCAGGATAGGTGGCCCCACCTGGTGGACCCCCGGGACCCTTCCGGTGGTCCCGGTACAATACCGGTGACCCCCGAAACTTTTCCGATGGCCGAAACCTGACTTCCTATATATAATTCTTTACCTCCGGACCATTCCGGAACTCCTCGTGACGTCCGGGATCTCATCCAGGACTCCGAACAACTTTCGGTTTACTGCATACTTATATCTCTACAACCCTAGCGTCACCGAACCTTAAGTGTGTAGACCCTACGGGTTCGGGAGACATGCAGACATGACCGAGACGCCTCTCCGGTCAATAACCAACAACGGGATCTGGATACCCATGTTGGCTCCCACATGCTCCTCGATGATCTCATCGAATGAACCACGATGTCGAGGACGCAAGCAATCCCGTATACAATTCCCTTTGTCAATCGGTACATTACATGCCCGAGATTCGATCGTCGGTATCCCAATACCTCGTTTAATCTCGTTACCGGCAAGTCACTTTACTCGTACCATAATGCACGATCCCGTGACCAGACACTTGGTCACATTGAGCTTATTATGATGATGCATTACCGAGTGGGCCCAGAGATACCTCTCCGTCATACGGAGTGACAAATCCCAGTCTCGATTCGTGCCAACCCAACAGACACTTTCGGAGATACCCGTAGTGCACCTTTATAGTCACCCAGTTACGTTGTGACGTTTGGCACACCCAAAGCACTCCTACGGTATCCGGGAGTTGCACAATCTCATGGTCTAAGGAAATGATACTTGACATTTGGAAAAGCTCTAGCTAAACGAACTACACGATCTTTGAGCTATGCTTAGGATTGGGTCTTGTCCATCACATCATTCTCCTAATGATGTGATCCCGTTATCAATGACATCCAATGTCCATAGTCATGAAACCATGACTATCTGTTGATCAACGAGCTAGTCAACTAGAGGCTCACTAGGGACATATTGTGGTCTATGTATTCACACGTGTATTACGATTTCCGGATAACACAATTATAGCATGAATAATAGACAATTATCATGAACAAAGAAATATAATAATAACCATTTTATTATTGCCTCTAGGGCATATTTCCAACAATCTCCCACTTGCACTAGAGTCAATCATCTAGTTACATTGTGATGAATCGAACACCCATGGAATTCTGGTGTTGATCATGTTTTGCTCTAGGGAGAGGTTTAGTCAACGGATCTGCTACATTCAGGTCCGTATGTACCTTACAAATATCTGTGTCTCCATCTTGAACATTTTCACGAATGGAGTTGAAGCGAGGCTTGATGTGCCTAGTCTTTTTGTGAAACCTGGGCTCCTTGGCAAGTGCAATAGCTCCAGTGTTGTCACAGAAGAGTTTGATCGGCCCCGACACATTGTGTATGACTCCTAGGTCAGTGATGAACTCCTTCACCCAGATTTCTTCATGCGCTGCCTCCGAGGCTGCCATGTACTCTGCTTCACATGTAGATCCCGCCACGACACTTTGCTTGCAACTGCACCAGCTTACTGCCCCACGATTCAAAATATACACGTATCTGGTTTGTGACTTAGAGTTATCCAGATTTGTGTCGAAGCTAGCATCGACGTAACCCTTTACGACGAGCTCTTTGTCACCTCCAAAAACGATAAACATATCCTTAGTCCTCTTCAGGTACTTCAGGATATTCTTGACCGCTGTCCAGTGTTCCTTGTCGGGATTACTTTGGTACTTTCCTACCAAACTTACAGCAAGGCTTACATCAGGTCTGGTACACAACACGGCATACATAATAGACCCTACGGCTGAGGCATAGGGGATGACACTCATCTCTTCTATATCTTCTGCTGTGGTCGGGCATTGAGCTGAGCTCAATTTCACACCTTGCAACACAGGCAAGAACCCCTTCTTAGACTGATCCATATTGAACTTCTTCAATATCTCATCAAGGTATGTGCTTTGTGAAAGACCTATGAGGCGTCTCGATCTATCCCTATAGATCTTGATGCCTAGTATGTAAGCAGCTTCTCCAAGGTCCTTCATTGAAAAACACTTATTCAAGTAGGCCTTAATGCCGTCCAAAAGTTCTATATCATTTCCCATCAAAAGTATGTCATCTACATATAATATGAGAAATGCTACAGAGCTCCCACTCACTTTCTTGTAAACGCAGGATTCTCCATAAGTCTGCATAAACCCAAACGCTTTGATCATCTCATCAAAGCGAATGTTCCAACTCCGAGATGCTTGCACCATCCCCTAAATGGATCGCTGGAGCTTGCATACCTTGTTAGCATTCTCAGGGTCGACAAAACCTTCCGGCTGCATCATATACAGTTCTTCCTTAAGATGACCATTAAGGAATACCGTTTTGACGTCCATTTTCCATATCTCATAATCCTAGTATGCGGTAATTGCTAACATGATTCGGACGGACTTTAGCTTCGCTATGGGAGAGAATCCATCATCGTAGTCAACCCTTGAACTTGGCAATAACCCTTAGCGACAAGTCGAGCTTTATAGATGGTAACATTACCATCCGCGTCCGTCTTCTTCTTAAAGATCCATTTGTTTTCTATCGCTCGCCGATCATCGGGCAAGTCTGTAAAAGTCCATACTTTGTTTTCATACATGGATCCTATCTCGGATTGCATGGCTTCAAGCCATTTGTTGGAATCTGGGCCTGCCATCTCTTCTTCATAGTTTGAAGGTTCACCATTGTCTAACAACATGATTTCCAGGACAGGATTGCCATACCACTCTGGTGTGGAACGTGTCCTCGTGGACCTACGAAGTTCAGTAGTAACTTGATCCGAAGTACATTGATCATCATCATTAACTTCCTCTTCAGTTGGTGCTGGCACCACAGGAACATCTTCCTGAGCTGCGCTACTCACCGGTTCAAGAGGTAGTACTTCATCAAGTTCCACTTTCCTCCCACTTATTTCTCTCGAGAGAAACTCTTTCTCCAGAAAGGACCTATTCTTGGCAACAAACATCTTGCCTTCAGATATGAGGTAGAAGGTATACCCAATGGTTTCCTTAGGGTATCCTATGAAGACGCATTTTTCTGACTTGGGTTCGAGCTTTTCAGGTTGAAGTTTCTTGACATAAGCATCGCATCCCCAAACTTTTAGAAACGACAAATTAGGTTTCTTCCCAAACCATAATTCATACGGTGTCGTCTCAACGGATTTAGATGGTGCCCTATTTAAAGTGAATGTAGCTGTCTCTAGAGCGTATCCCCAAAAAGATAGTGGTAAATCGGTAAGAGACATCATAGATCGCACCATATCCAATAAAGTGCGATTACGACGTTCGAACACACCGTTACGCTGAGGTGTTCTAGGCGGCGTGAGTTGTGAAACGATTCCACATTTCCTTAAGTGCGTACCAAATTCGTAACTTAAATATTCTCCTCTATCTGATCGTAGGAACTTTATCTTTCAGTCACGTTGATTCTCTACCTCATTCTGAAATTCCTTGAACTTTTCAAAGGTCTCAGACTTGTGTTTCATCAAGTAGACATACCCATATCTACTCAAGTCGTCGGTGAGAGTGAGAACATAACGATATCCTCCGCGAGCCTCAACGCTCATTGGACCGAACACATCAGTATGTATGATTTCCAGTAAGTTGGTTGCTCGCCCCATTGTTCCGGAGAACGGAGTCTTGGTCATTTTGCCCATGAGGCATGGTTTGCATGTGTCAAATGATTCATAATCGAGAGACTCTAAAAGTCCATCAGCATGGAGCTTCTTCATGTGCTTGACACCAATGTGACCAAGGTGGCAGTGCCACAAGTATGTGGGACTATCGTTATCAACTTTACATCTTTTGGTATTCACACTATGAATATGTGTAACATCACGTTCAAGATTCATTAAGAATAAACCATTGACCATCGGGGCATGACCATAAAACATATCTCTCATATAAATAGAACAACCATTATTCTCGGATTTAAATGAGTAGCTATCTCGTATTAAACGAGATCTAGATACAATGTTCATGCTCAAACTTGGCACTAAATAACAATTATTGAGATTTAAAACTAATCCCATAGGTAAATGTAGAGGTAGCGTGCCGACGGCGATCACATCGACCTTGGAACCATTCCCGACGCGCATCGTCACCTCATCCTTCGCCAGTCTCCGTTTATTATGCAGTTCCTGCTTTGAGTTACAAATATGAGCAACCGCACCGGTATCAAATACCCAGCAGCTACTATGAGTACTGGTAAGGTACACATCAATTACATGTATATCACATATACCTTTAGTGTTGCCGGCCTTCTTGTCCGCTAAGTACTTGGGGCAGTTCCGCTCCTAGTGACCACTTCCCTTGCAATAAAAGCACTCAGTCTCAGGCTTGGGTCCATTCTTTGACTTCTTCCCAGCAACTGGCTTACCGGGCGCAGCAACTCCCTTGCCGTCCTTCTTGAAGTTCTTCTTACCCTTGCCTTTCTTGAACTTAGTGGTTTTATTCACCATCAACACTTGATGTTCTTTATTGATCTCTACCTCCGCTGATTTCAGCATTGAATATACCTCAGGAATGGTCTTTTCCATCCCCTGCATATTGAAGTTCATCACAAAGCTCTTGTATCTCAGTGGAAGCGACTGGAGGATTCTGTCAATAACCGCATCATCCGGGAGATTAACTCCCAGCTGAGTCAAGCGGTTGTGCAACCCAGACATCTTGAGTATGTGCTCACTGACAGAACTATTTTCCTCCATCTTACAGCTGAAGAATTTGTCGGAGACTTCATATCTCTCGACCCGGGCATGAGCTTGGAAAACCATTTTCAGCTCTTCGAACATCTCATATGCTCCGTGTTACTCAAAGCGCTTTTGAAGCCCCGGTTCTAAGCTGTAAAGCATGCCGCACTGAACGAGGGAGTAATCATCAGCACGAGACTGCCAAACGTTCATAACGTCTTGGTTCTCTGGGATGGGTGCTTCAACTAGCGGTGCTTCTAGGACATAATATTTCTTGGCAGCTATGAGGATGATCCTCAGGTTCCGGACCCAGTCCGTATAGTTGCCGCCATCATCTTTCAACTTGATTTTCTCTAGGAACGCGTTGAAGTTGAGGGTAACGTGGGCCATTTGATCTACAAGACATATTGTAAAGATTTTAGACTAAGTTCATGATAATTAAGTTCATCTAATCAAATTATTCAATGAACTCCCACTCAAATTAGACATCCCTCTAGTCATCTAAGTGATACATGATCCGAGTCGACTAGGCCGTGTCCGATCATCACGTGAGATGGACTAGTCATCATCGGTGAACATCTCCATGTTGATCGTATCTTCCAAACGACTCATGTTCGACCTTTCAGTCTCTTGTGTTCCGAGGCCATGTCTGTACATGCTAGTCTCGTCAAGTTAACCTAAGTGTTTATGCGTGTGTAAATCTGTCTTACACCTGTTGTATGTGAACGTTAGAATCTATCACACCCGATCATCACGTGGTGCTTCGAAACAAAGAACTTTCGCAACGGCGCACAGTTAGGGGGACCACTTTCTTGAAATTATTATGAGGGATCATCTTATTTACTACTGACGTTCTAAGTAAACAAGATGCAAAAACATGATAAGCATCACATGCAATCAAATAGTAGTGACATGATATGGCCAATATCATATAGCTCCTTTGATCTCCATCTTCGGGGCTCGATCATCTTCGTCACCGGCATGACACCATGATCTCCATCATCATGATCTCCGTCATCGTGTCTCCATGGGGTTGCTCGCCAACTATTACTTCTACTACTATGGCTAACAGTTTAGCAATAAAGTAAAGTAATTACATGGCGTTAAATCATTTACACGCAGGTCATACAATAATTAAGACAACTCCTATGGCTCCTGCCGGTTGTCATACTCATCGACATGCAAGTCGTGATTCCTATTACAAGAACATGATGTCATACATCACACATATATCATTCATCATTCATGACGACTTTTGGCCATATCACATCACAATCACATGCTGCAAAAACAAGTTAGATGTCCTCTAATTGTTGTTGCATGTTTTACGTGGCTGCAATAGGATTCTAGAAAGAACGTTTTCTTACCTACGTAAAAGCCACAACGTGATTTGCCAACTTCTAATTAACCTTCATAAGGACCCTTTTCATCGAATCCGCTCCAAGTAAAGTGGGAGAGACAGACACCCGCTAGCCACCTTATGCAATTAGTGCATGTCAGTTGGTGGAACCTGTCTCACGTAAGCGTACGTGTAAGGTCGGTCCGGGCCGCTTCATCCCACAATACCGCTGAAGCAAAATAAGACTAGTAGTGGCAAGAAAGTTGACAACATCTACGCCCACAACAAATTTGTGTTCTACTCGTGCAAAGAGAACTACGCATAAACCTGGCTCTGATACCACTGTTGGGTAACGTTGCAGAAAATAAAATTTTTCTACGCTTTCACCAAGATAAATCTATAAGTTCATCTAGCAACGAGAGAGAGAGGAGTGTATCTACATACCCTTGTAGATCGCGAGCGGAAGCGTTCAAGAGAACGGGGTTGAGGGAGTCGTACTCGTCGTGATCCAAATCACCGGAGATCCTAGCGCCGAACGGACGGCACCTCCGCGTTCAACACACGTACGGTTGAGGAAGACATCTCCTCATTCTTGATCCATCAAGGGGGAAGGAGAGGTTGATGAAGATCCAGCAGCACGACGGCGTGGTGGTGGATGCTGCAGTGATCTCGGCAGGGCTTCGCCAAGCTTGTGCGAGAGGGAGAGGTGTAGCAAGGGGAGAGGGAGGCACCAAGACCGTGGGTGCGGCTTCCCTCCCTCTCCCCACTTTATATAGGCCCCCTAGGGGGGGGGGGGCGCCGGCCCTAGGAGATGGGATCTCCAAGGGGGGGCGGCGGCCAGGGGGAAACTTGCCCCCCAAGCCAGGTGGAGGCGCCCCCACCCCTAGGGTTTCCCAACCCTAGGCGCAGGGGGGGCAAGGGGGGCGCACCAGCCCAGCAGGGGCTGGTTCCCCTCCCACTTCTGGCCATGGGGCCCTCCGGGATAGGTGGCCCCACCCGGTGGACCCCCGAGACCCTTCCGGTGGTCCCGGTACAATACCGGTGACCCCCGAAACTTTCCCCATGGCCGAAACCTGACTTCATATATATAATTCTTTACCTCCGGACCATTCCGGAACTCCTCTTGACGTCCGGGATCTCATCTGGGACTCCGAACAACTTTCGGTTTACTGCATACTTGTATCTCTACAACCCTAGCGTCACCGAACCTTAAGTGTGTAGACCCTACGGGTTTGGGAGACATGCAGACATGACCGAGACACCTCTCCGGTCAATAACCAACAGCGGGATCTGGATACCCATGTTGGCTCCCACATGCTCCTCGATGATCTCATCGGATGAACCACGATGTCGAGGACTCAAGCAATCTCGTATAAAATTCCCTTTGTCAATCGGTACGTTACATGCCCGAGATTCGATCGTCGGTATCCCAATACCTCGTTTAATCTCATTACCGGCAAGTCACTTTACTCGTACCGTAATGCATGATCCCATGACCAGACACTTGGTCACATTGAGCTCATTATGATGATGCATTACCGAGTTGGCCCAGAGATACCTCTTCGTCATACAGAATGACAAATCCCAGTCTCGATTCGTGCCAACCAAACAGACACTGTCGGAGATACCCGTAGTGCACCTTTATAGTCACCCAGTTACGTTGTGACGTTTGGCACATCCAAAGCACTCCTATGGTATCCGGGAGTTGCACAATCTCATGGTCTAAGGAAATGATACTTGACATTTGGAAAAGCTCTAGCTAAACGAACTACATGATCTTTGAACTATGCTTAGGATTGGGTCTTGTCCATCACATCATTCTCCTAATGATGTGATCCTGTTATCAATGACATCAATTGTCCATAGTCAGGAAATCATGACTATCTGTTGATCAACGAGCTAGTCAACTAGAGGCTCACTAGGGACATATTGTGGTCTATGTATTCACACGTGTATTACGATTTCCGGATAACACAATTATAGCATGAATAACAGACAATTATCATGAACAAAGAAATATAGTAATAACCATTTTATTATTGCCTCTAGGGCATATTTCCAACAGTCTCCCACTTGCACTAGAGTCAATCATCTAGTTACATTGTGATGAATCGAACACCCATGGAATTCTGGTGTTGATCATGTTTTGCTCTAGGGAGAGGTTTAGTCAACGGATCTGCTACATTCAGGTCCCTATGTACTTTATAAATATCTATGTCTCCATCTTGAACATTTTCACGAATGGAGTTGAAGCGACGCTTGATGTGCCTGGTCTTCTTGTGAAATCTGGGCTCCTTGGCAAGTGCAATAGCTCCAGTGTTGTCACAGAAGAGTTTGATCGGCCCCGGCGCATTGGGTATGACTCCTAGGTCGGTGATGAACTCCTTCACCCAGATTGCTTCATGCGCTGCCTCCGAGGCTGCCATGTACTCTGCTTCACATGTAGATCCTGCCACGACGCTTTTCTTGCAACTGCACCAGCTTACTGCCCCACCATTCAAAATATACACGTATCCGGTTTGTGACTTAGAGTCATCCAGATCTGTGTCGAAGCTAGCGTCGACGTAACCCTTTACGACGAGCTCTTCGTCACCTCCAAAAACGAGAAACATATCCTTAGTCCTCTTCAGGTACTTCAGGATATTCTTGACCGCTGTCTAGTGTTCCTTGCCAGGATTACTTTGTTACTTTCCTACCAAACTTACGGCAAGGCTTACATCAGGTTTGGTACACAGCATGTCATACATAATAGACCCTATGGCTGAGGCATAGGGGATGACACTCATCTCTTCTATATCTTCTGCCGAGGTCGAGCATTGAGCTGAGCTCAATTTCACACCTTGCAACACAGGCGAGAACCCCTTCTTAGACTGATCCATATTGAACTTCTTCAATATCTTATCAAGGTATGTGCTTTGTGAAAGACCTATGAGGCGTCTCGATATATCCCTATAGATCTTGATGCCTCGTATGTAAGCAGCTTCTTCAAGGTCCTTCATTGAAAAACACTTATTCAACTAGGCCTTAATGTTGTCCAAAATTACTATATCATTTCCCATCAAAAGTATGTCATCTACATATAATATGAGAAATGCTACAGAGCTCCCACTCACTTTCTTGTAAACGCAGGATTCTCCATAAGTCTGCATAAACCCAAACGCTTTGATCATCTCATCAAAGCGAATGTTCCAACTCCGAGATGCTTGCACCAGCCCATAAATGGATCGCTGGAGCTTGCATACCTTGTTAGCATTCTCAGGGTCGACAAAACCTTCCGGCTGCATCATATACAGTTCTTCCTTAAGATGACCATTAAGGAATGCCGTTTTGACGTCCATTTGCCATATCTCATAATCATAGTATGCGGCAATTGCTAACATGATTCGGATGGACTTTAGTTTCGCTACGGGAGAGAATGTGTCATCGTTGTCAACCCCTTGAACTTGCTGATAACCCTTAGCGACAAGTCGAGCTTTATAGATGGTAACATTACCATCCGCGTCCGTCTTCTTCTTAAAGATCCATTTGTTTTCTATCGCTCGCCGATCATCGGGCAAGTCTGTCAAAGTCCATACTTTGTTTTCATACATGGATCCTATCTCGGATTGCATGGATTCAAGCCATTTGTTGAAATATGGGCCCACCATCGCTTCTTCATAGTTTGAAGGTTCACCGTTGTCTAACAACATGATTTCCAGGAGAGGATTGACATACCACTCTGGTGTGGAACGTGTCCTCGTGGACCTACGAAGTTCAGTAGTAACTTGATCCGAAGTACCTTGATCATCATCATTAACTTCCTCTTCAGTTGGTGCTGACACCACAGGAACATCTTCCCGAGCTGCGCTACTCACCGGTTCAAGAGGTAGTACTTCATCAAGTTCCACTTTCCTCCCACTTATTTCTCTCGAGAGAAACTCTTTCTCCAGAAAGGACCCGTTCTTGGCAACAAAGATCTTGCCTTCGGATCTGAGGTAGAAGGTATACCCAATGGTTTCCTTAGGGTATCCTATGAAGACGCATTTTTCCGACTTGGGTTCGAGCTTTTCAGGTTGAAGTTTCTTGACATAAGCATCGCATCCCCAAACTTTTAGAAACGACAACTTAGGTTTCTTCCCAAACCATAATTCATACGGTGTCGTCTCAACGGATTTAGACGGTGCCCTATTTAAAGTGAATGTAGCTGTCTCTAGAGCGTATCCCCAAAAAGATAGCGGTAAATCGGTAAGAGACATCATAGATCGCACCATATCCAATAAAGTGCGATTACGACGTTCGGACACACCGTTACGCTGAGGTGTTCCAGGCGGCGTGAGTCGTGAAACGATTCCACATTTCCTTAAGTGCGTACCAAATTCGTGACTTAAATATTCTCCTCCACGATCTGATCGTAGGAACTTTATCTTTCGGTCACGTTGATTCTCTACCTCATTCTGAAATTCCTTGAACTTTTCAAAGGTCTCAGACTTGTGTTTCATCAAGTAGACATACCCATATCTACTCAAGTCGTCAGTGAGAGTGAGAACATAACGATATCCTCCGCGAGCCTCAACGCTCATTGGACCGCACACATCAGTATGTATGATTTCCAATAAGTTGGTTGCTCGCTCCATTGTTCCGGTGAACGGAGTCTTGGTCATTTTGCCCACAAGGCATGGTTCGCATGTGTCAAATGATTCATAAAAATCCATCAGCATGGAGCTTCTTCATGCGCTTGACACCAATGTGACCAAGGCGGCAGTGCCACAAGTATGTGGGACTATCGTTATCAACTTTACATCTTTTGGTATTCACACTATGAATATGTGTAACATCACGTTCGAGATTCATTAAAAATAAACCATTGACCATCGGGGCATGACCATAAAACATATCTCTCATATAAATAGAACAACCATTATTCTCGGATTTAAATGAGTAGCCATCTCGTATTAAACGAGATCCAGATATATTGTTCATGCTCAAACTTGGCACTAAATAACAATTATTGAGGTTTAAAACTAATCCCATAGGTAAATGTAGAGGTAGCATGCCGACGGCGATCACATCGACCTTGGAACCATTCCCGACGCGCATCGTCACCTCGTCCTTCGCCAGTCTCCGTTTATTCCAAAGTTCCTGCTTTGAGTTACAAATATGAGCAACCGCACCGGTATCAAATACCCAGCAGCTACTACGAGTACTGGTAAGGTACACATCAATTACATGTATATCACATATACCTTTAGTGTTGCCGGCCTTCTTGTCCGCTAAGTACTTGGGGCAGTTCCGCTTCTAGTGACCACTTCCCTTGCAATAAAAGCACTCAGTCTCAGGCTTGGGTCCATTCTTTGACTTCTTCCCGGCAACTGGCTTACCGGGCTCGGCAACTCCCTTGCCGTCCTTCTTGAAGTTCTTCTTACCCTTGCCTTTCTTGAACTTAGTGGTTTTATTCACCATCAACACTTGATGTTCTTTATTGATCTCTACCTCCGCTGATTTCAGCATTGAATATACCTCAGTAATGGTATTTTCCATCCCCTGCATATTGAAGTTCATCACAAAGCTCTTGTAGCTCGGTGGAAGCGACTGGAGGATTCTGTCAATAACCGAGTCATCCGGGAGATTAACTCCCAGCTGAGTCAAGCGGTTGTGCAACCCAGACATCTTGAGTATGTGCTCACTGACAGAACTATTTTCCTCCATCTTACAGCTGAAGAACTTGTCGGAGACTTCATATCTCTCGACCCGGGCATGAGCTTCGAAAACCATTTTCAGCTCTTCGAAAATCTCATATGCTCCGTGTTGCTCAAAACGCTTTTGAAGCCCCGGTTCTAAGCTGTAAAGCATGACGCACTGAACGAGGGAGTAATCATCAGCACGAGACTGCCAAGCGTTCATAACGTCTTGGTTCTCTGGAATGGGTGCTTTACCTAGCTGTGCTTCTAGGACATAATCTTTCTTGGCAGCTATGAGGATGATCCTCAGGTTCCGGACCCAGTCCGTATAGTTGCTGCCGTCATCTTTCAGCTTGGTTTTCTCTAGGAACGCGTTGAAGTTGAGGGTAACGTGGGCCATTTGATCTACAAGACATATTGTAAAGATTTTAGACTAAGTTCATGATAATTAAGTTCATCTAATCAAATTATTCAATGAACTCCCACTCAGATTAGACATCCCTCTAGTCATCTAAGTGATACATGATCCGAGTCGACTAGGCCGTGTCCGATCATCACGTGAGACGGACTAGTCATCATCGGTGAACATCTCCATGTTGATCGTATCTTCCATACGACTCATGTTCGACCTTTTGGTCTCTTGTGTTCCGAGGCCATGTCTGTACATGCTAGGCTCGTCAAGTTAACCTAAGTGTTTATGCGTGTATAAATCTGTCTTACACCTGTTGTATGTGAATGTTAGAATCTATCACACCCGATCATCATGTGGTGCTTCGAAACAAAGAACTTTCGCAACGGCGCACAGTTAGGGGGAACACTTTCTTGAAATTATTATGAGGGATCATCTTATTTACTACTGACGTTCTAAGTAAACAAGATGCAAAAACATGATAAGCATCACATGCAATCAAATAGTAGTGACATGATATGGCCAATATCATATAGCTCCTTTGATCTCCATCTTCGGGGCTCCATGATCATCTTCGTCACCGGCATGACACCATGATCTCCATCATCATGATCTCCATCATCGTGTCTCCATGGGATTGCTCGCCAACTATTACTTCTACTACTATGGCTAACAGTTAGCAATAAAGTAAAGTAATTTCATGGCGTTAAATCATTGACACACAGGTCATACAATAATTAAGACAACTCCTATGGCTCCTGCCGGTTGTCATACTCATCGACATGCAAGTCGTGATTCCTATTACAAGAACATGATCTAATACATCACATATATATCATTCATCATTCATCACAACTTTTGGCCATATCACATCACAATCACATGCTGCAAAAACAAGTTAGACGTCCTCTAATTGTTGTTGCATGTTTTACGTGGCTGCAATAGGGTTCTAGAAAGAATGTTTTCTTACCTACGTAAAAGCCACAACGTGATTTTCCAACTTCTATTTAACCTTCATAAGGACCCTTTTCATCGAATCCACTCCAACTAAAGTGGGACAGACAGACACCCGCTAGCCACCTTATGCAACTAGTGCATGTCAGTCGGTGGAACCTGTCTCACGTAAGCGTACGTGTAAGGTCGGTCCGGGCCACTTCATCCCACAATACCGCTGAAGCAAAATAAGACTAGTAATGGCAAGAAAGTTGACAACATCTACGCCCACAACAAATTTGTGTTCTACTCGTGCAAAGAGAACTACGCATAAACCTGGCTCTGATACCACTGTTGGGTAACGTTGCAGAAAATAAAAAAATTCTACGCTTTCACCAAGATAAATCTATGAGTTCATTTAGCAACGAGAGAGAGGAGTGCATCTACATACCCTTGTAGATCACGAGCGAAAGCGTTCAAGAGAACGGGGTTGAGGGAGTCGTACTCGTCGTGATCCAAATCACCGGAGATCCTAGCGCCAAACGGACGGCACCTCCGCGTTCAACACACGTACGGTTGAGGAAGACGTATCCTCCTTCTTGATCCAGCAAGGGGGAAGGAGAGGTTAATAAAGATCCAGTAGCACGACGGCGTGGTGGTGGATGTAGTAGTGATCTCGGCAGGGCTTCGCCAAGCTTCTGCGAGAGGGAGAGGTGTAGCAAGGGGAGAGGGAGGTGCCAAGAGCATGGGTGCGGCTGCCCTCCCTCCCCCCTCTTTATATAGGCCCCCTAGGGGGCGGCGCCGGCCCTAGGAGATGGGATCTCCAAGGGGGGGGGCGGCCAGGGGGAAACTTGCCCCCCAAGCCAGGTGGAGGCGCCCCCACCCCTAGGGTTTCCCAACCCTAGGCGCAGCAGGGGCCCAAGGAGGGGCGCACCAGCCCACCAGGGGCTGGTTCCCCTCCCACTTCAGCCCATGGGGCCCTCCGGGATAGGTGGCCCCACCCGGTGGACCCCCGGGACCATTCCGGTGGTCCCGATACAATACCGGTGACCCCCGAAACTTTCCCGATGGCCGAAACCTGACTTCCTATATATAATTCTTTACTTCCGGACCATTCCGGAACTCCTCGTGACGTCCGAGATCTCATCCGGGACTCCGAACAACTTTCGGTTTACTGCATACTTATATCTCTACAACCCTAGCGTCACCGAACCTTAAGTGTGTAGACCCTACGGGTTCAGGAGACATGCATACATGACCAAGACGCCTCTCCGGTCAATAACCAACAGCGGGATCTGGATACCCATGTTGGCTCCCACATGCTCCTCGATGATCTCATCGGATGAACCACGATGTCGAGGACTCAAGCAATCCCGTATACAATTCCCTTTGTCAATCGATACGTTACATGCCCGAGATTCGATCGTCGTATCCCAATACCTCGTTTAATCTCGTTACCGGCAAGTCACTTACTCGTACCGTAATGCATGATCCCGTGACCAGACACTTGGTCACATTGAGCTCATTATGATGATGCATTACCGAGTGGGCCCAGAGATACCTCTCCGTCATACGGAGTGACAAATCCCAGTCTCTATTCGTGCCAACCCAATAGACACTTTCGGAGATACCCGTAGTGCACCTTTATAGTCACCCAGTTACGTTGTGACGTTTGACACACCCAAAGCACTCCTACGGTATACGGGAGTTGCACAATCTCAAGGTCTAAGGAAATGATACTTGACATTTGGAAAAGCTCTAGCTAAACGAACTACACGATCTTTGATCTATGCTTAGGATTGGGTCTTGTCCATCACATCATTCTCCTAATGATGTGAACCCGTTATCAATGACATCCAATGTCCATAGTCAGGAAACCATGACTATCTGTTGATCAACGAGCTAGTCAACTAGAGGCTCACTAGGGACATGTTGTGGTCTATGTATTCACACGTGTATTACGATTTTCGGATAACACAATTATAGCATGAATATCAGACAATTATCATGAACAAAGAAATATAATAATAACCATTTTATTATTGCCTCTAGGGCATATTTCCAACAAAACCTAGATTGCAAAATACCGAATGCTCTTCCAATGTCTTTTCGGGCTGCCTCTTGCACCCTTGCAAATTCACATTGTTTTTTTGTTTTGGGTTCTTTGATGCTCTTGACAAATGTGCACCAAGGGGGATATATACCATCTGCAAGATAGTACCCCTTTGTGTATTCATGCCCATTGATAGTGTAGTTGCAAGTAGGAGCATCACCACTAGCAAGCCTAGCAAACAAATGAGAGCGTTGCAACACATTGATGTCATTGAGTGTGCCGGCGCGTCAATCTACTACACAGATCGCGAAAATCAAAAAAAGGGACTAACCGATGGGGAGTGATCGGGGGGCGGCGACGAGGGTGGTGCGCTCGGCGGTGGTCGATCCAAGTGGCGGCGGCGACAGGGGGTGGCTCTTCTCGCCGGATCCGGAGGGGCGGTGCAGTGGCTCGGCGCTGGAGGGTGTGGGACGGTCCCGCGGAGCGATTCCTCCCGCAGATATGGCCGGAATCGCCGCCGGTGGGTTGGGCGGAAGCAAGGGCGGGCGGCGGCGGAAGGAAGGGGGAAAAGAGCGCGGGCTGAAATGTCCCTCCCGCCAACTGCTTCATTGCGATGCAGGGCACCGCAGCCGCGAGGGAGAAACCCGCGTTTTCCCAGGTTGGGTCCGGAAATTTGCTGCGCCCCCTAAAAATTTTTGCGGGCCAGGGCGGGATGCGGGGTCTGGTCGGGCAGACTTTCCGGCCCGTACCCGCATTTTGGCGGTTATTTTGCGGGTCGGGGGCGGATGCGGGGTCTGCTAGAGTTGCTCTAATTCCCACCATATACCAAAAAAGGAATCTATCTATCTATTATATATAAAAAGAAATCTATCTATTATATATAAAAAGAAATTGACGGGTAACCAGAAAAAAGAAAATATACTAGAAAATCCCACAATAATTAGAAACATCTAGACGTTAAATTTTTTCCTTAATTTTTAATCAATAAATCTCAACCGACCAATTTCATTAATCCTGATAGCTAACACGTAAGGTAGGATCGCACCAAAAAACAAAATGGCCGCCCCCCCCCCCCCCCCCCCCAAAAAAAAAGAAAAAGAAACAGTACGCCCTAGCCGCAAGAAAAAGAACCCTCTCCTCGATCTCTTTCTCCCTCATGCCGCCGCCATCAGTACCTACGTACAGGCTGATTGATTTCTCCCCAAAGAAACACACGTAGAAAGCATGCATGTGAATACAGATCCTATATGCTTTTGACCGTAGTCTGGTTCAGATCCATGGAGACTGCTGGATTGAGGACTAAGCGTGGCATGCATCAATGGTGTTCCATGCTGTGCAGATTGCGCCGCACACACGACGATTTGATCTATCATCCGTTCAACGATACCGCTCAATGGAAACGGCCGCATGGACATGCCTCTGCCATCAGTACATACACATATGCTGATTGATCTCAGCCCCAAAGAAACACACGTACAGAGCATGCATGTGAATACTAATCCTTATCTGCTTTTGACCGTAGATTTGTTCAGATCTAAGGTGACTGCTGGATTGAGGACTAAGCGTGGCATGCAGCAATGGTGTTCCATGTTCTGTGGATTGCCTAGAACACGACGATTTGATCTATCATCCGTTCAAGGATACCGCTCAATGGAAATGGCCGCATGGTGCGAGCAGATCCATCAGATCGGCAAGTTTGATCAAAAAATTAAGTTAATCAACTTTGTTTCGTTAAGTGCACACAGATCCTATCAAGAAACCACGTTCACTCTGTCAGCAACAAGCAAAAGTAAACAAAGAAGGGCTGCTCATCTTGGAAATTATATCCAGAGATTCTTTGGAGCCATGATTTATTGCGAGATTAGTTCTGATAAATTTGCAGGTGCTCATGATAGTAATAATCAGCCCCTTCCCTCATCTAGGCAACTCATAGCTAGGCATATGACAGGTAGAATATTTTTCAGTTGACTGCTCCCCCTATTTTTCTGTAGTACCACATACAATTTCCATGCATGATTATGCTGGAGCTATGTCCGTGCGGATAGTGATAGACGTGGTCAACTTGCTGGACGACAAGAGGTGGCTGGGCCGTTCCAGAAAACAGCCAGAACAGCTCGCGCTAAAGGCTATCAGCAAATCTTACAAGTTATTTCTTGATTGGGCTTTCTTTTACTTTTGATGGGAATGGTGAAATATGTGATCTCATTTGTCCATAAGTTGCAAAGGCCTTGATGGAAGATTGTAATTTTTCTATTGAACTTGACCAAGTATAGTAACAAAATATTATATTTGATATACACTTTTTGTTAACTACGCGAGAAGTGCTATGGAAAATGTGAAATAAGGAAAGAATTATACCACATGAGTTATTTAGTTGCTTCATGTAGCAAACAGGTTGATATCTTGCTAATTAGCTCATCTCATAAATGCAGTGCCCTTTTGCCGTCTTATATCATGTCACAATGTAGTGAAAACAATACTATCTTGAATGTAACCTTGCATTTTTTTAAGATGACTGCAATCCCATAAACAATGGCCCTAAAATAAGCCGTCGAAATATATCATATTGTTAATTGACCTGTCCAATTACTAATGTTTCTTCGAACATACATATATTGGTTTTAGGAAATTTAGGAAAAGATGACTGCAGCGAGCTATAATCTTTCTGCCATGTGTTTCTGCAAATAATAAATATGAGGCTTTTCAAAAGTACTGCTTGAATATGGGTCGTGATATGGACAGGATCAGAGATTGAACTTCACACTTCCGTCAGCAATAGAAACAAGATTGACAAGTCTTTTGTTCTACTGAGCAAACGCCCCAAGGAATCATAGACGGCGAGCCAACGTCCCTCAAGGTTAGTGGTACAATACAATACTATCATAGATGAATTGTTTGCCCAAGAAAATATATGCCCTCCATGAATCTAGCTTCATGATCCTATCACGCATACTATTAATTCACTACCAAAAACTGAAATTTTCCTGTGAGCCGAAAACCGACAGGGACATATGGGAAACCGACAGGAATATCTTTTCCTGTCGGCCAACCGTCAGGAATGGCCGCCAGCCATAGCTTGACAGGGAAAATAAGCTATGCCTGTCGGTTGGCCGACAGGAACTTTATCCCTGTCGGTTTTACTAGTTTCTCTGGCGGTTTTGGCCCTACAGGGCGCTGTATAGGCGTCAGGTTTGGCCAACCATGGAAGTGGTATATCCCTGTCACACAGCCGCCAGGAAAATAAGATACAAACAAACAAAAAAAATCCATATTGATAGTTTTACACATCTATTCCATTATTCAGAATACTCAGAACATAGAAGCATGGATTTCAATAGTTTACGTCAACCATAATTCACATATACAATTCCATAGAATTTACATGAATCAAAGGCTAACAAAAACAGAGGTCCAACATGAGACCTCATTTCTATAATGCCTTGCTGCAGCTTAAGTTGCAAGCTTCTCTTCAAGGTTACCCTGCAGTGGCATAATTGAACTTGTGAAAATGAGCAAGTGTCAACAGTTTGCTACAAAAAGGTAACAAGAAACAGAAAAACATATATAAGATATGATCAACATTATCTATTTGGAATCTCAGCTTCTCACATTAACATTGGCATATATACCAAACTTGTTTTTATCACATCAGGGTTACCAAATTTAACAGCAATATAGCGAAATAATGGAGTGATTTGTTCTACCATCATGTCTCAGATTTGATGCAAACCATACAGCTGACTAAATCCATTCAAATGACAACCTGAGCAGAAGCTTCTGTGTCAGTTTGACAGAACTATCAGCTAACAGCCAGAGTAAATAATTTATTAGAGACTTCTTGCAAGTCAACTTCAGAACACAATACCAATGTGAATAGAATTAAGTGCAACTCCTCAAGGATGCATAACCACAAAGCTATATAATAAGAAAATAATAGGGAGTTAAGTCTATCCATTCAGATTTGCAAGAATACTCGACAGATCCTTGATCATCTCCATAATAGTAGAAACCAAAGCATTATGCAATAATTTGATAATGTAATAGTAGGGAAAGTTACCTCTTCATTCAGAACAATATGGTAGAATTTCTTGCCTTGATTGAATCTCCTTGTTGTACTGATAATGCTCGTTGTACTTGCCATGCAGCTGGTCAATGCTTCCTAAATCCTAATATAATAAAAGAGCATCAAACCAACAGCTATGGATAAACAGAACTAGAGAACACATTTTTACAACACTTACAAATTGAGACAATAAAAAATCAAAATGGAATAGAAATAAGTCGTGTTCATACTAAACAAACATAGAAATTACTGGTTAAATGCAGATTTCATGATCTTTGGCACAATGGACATAGCATGGTATGATTTAATATACATGAGACAACTTGATCAGCAATTATTAATGATAAAACCTTGATTAGAGACCAGGGTGAAAACAAAAGTAAAAATATATACCTTGAATAGAGCAAAGGCTCTTGCATCTCACGTGGATCCCGGATCTTGAATTTTGCTCCTAATCATGAGCTGCAAGCTAGAAAAATCAGTCCTCAAATAAGCGCTGGCCAATATTTAATTTCTAGGTTCAAGTACATACAACAACAATATATGGAAGGGAATATTACCACTTCATTTGGAGGAATATTATACAATTTCTTGACGCCAAGTGATAACCTCAACCTCATCTTTAACCTCTCTGTTGCACTGATGATGTGAATTGTACTTGCAACGCAACTGCTACTGGATAGAGAGCAAACTGTAAGAGAATAAAATCATAAGGAAATAGAATGGTACGTAACATTTGGACTGAACAAACATTATTTTCATGACGCCTTCCCTGCATTATTTTCATTTTCAGTGCATTATTCTGGACAGAGCGAACCAAAGTAATGCGCTTCAGGAAAGAGTTCCCTGCATTATTTTCATTTTCAGTTCAAGGCAGCAATATGGTCACCGGCTAAAGCTTGAAAAAAAATGATATTTCCAACTGACACACCAGACGAAGCATCTAAATGATCTCAACATAGTTAAAGGCCATATTATAAACACATGTATATACCCTGTACAAGCCACTCAAAAACAGAGGAACCATGTTCATGTATGAAAATTCCGGGAAGTAAAAATGACCAATGTGCACCTCCATGTATATCTACATCACAAAATATGGGTTATTATATACAACCAAAAAACAGCAATCAATCTTGGAGAATAATAAAAATTCAACAGATCATCATAAGGAAAATCATGCCCCTAAGAATTTATTGGTCATGTAACCTGGAAATGAAAGCAAAAGATCTCATACAACCTTTCTAAAAGCAGTTGGCTCTAGTACCAGTACAATATCTTGCATCATACGGTTGCATAGGAGAGGCGTTCAACTACTTTGGCCTATTAAAAATGAATGTCCGTATAGACCCATTTGCTTCCGCTAGTACCCAACAAATTAGGGAGAAGAAAATGCTTATTATTTTATTGTGAATCCAAACGGAGGTGCTTACAGATGAAATTTATCAGAAGGATACAGATCCGAAAGAAGAGAATATACATCGATTATTATAAGTGAAAAAACACCATAGTAGAGGTAGCGCCTAGATCTGGAAGGGACGCTACCTGGATGGAACGGGGTGGTACTCAAAGAAGGATGCTACGGCGGTCGAGTGACGGCAGTGGCAGCGACGTTGACGGAGACCCTCCCCGCGGAGGCAGTAGGGAGGTTGACGGCGATATTCCGGAAGGGGTCGTTCCATGGTCGACGACCCTACAAACATGGCAGAGGGGACATGCAAGAGATTGGAGGAGGCGGAGCCGGCGGCGAGGGATTCAGCGCGCAGCCCGACGCGGCGGCGGCGGCGGCGGCTAGGGATTTGGGGCGCATCTGGGCGGCGGCGGCGAGGGATTTGGGATGGAACAGGGACTGGGAAGATAAGGGTGGGTTATGATTTGGGATTTTTTTTTTCCGCCAGGGCTTTATATCAGTCGGTGAGCGGCGGGCTAGAATTCGGCTAAGCGGCGGGACGGGCTTTCACTTTGGCGCGCGCAGCTGAAATTCCAATAGCGCCAAACATGGGCCTCTTTTTCCTGTGAGTTACACACGTCAGGGATACATGTTAGTTCTGTGGGCTGAGCACGGGCCGGCACCAATATTATTAATTCTGTGAGTCTTGGGTTAGCCCACAGGAATATACCTCATTTTCCTGTGAGCTACTGCGGGCCCGACAGGAAAAAATGATGACTCATAGAAATATTTCAGTTTCTGGTAGTGTAATATGTTCAAAGATTTGAAGAGGTTATATATGTATTTCATAATGAGTAATTGTTGTTGTTAGCCTATTATGCCCGCATGTCCTTCTCAACCAATTAATAAAGCCAAAATGTTTGTGATGTTTTAGCATGTAAAATCTTCCATGTATGAAGTCTTCTCAACTTTTTTCTATCATTAACCTCTCCAGTGAAAATCTCAAGCACATGATTAGCATGGGATAAATATTGCAAGAGCTTATCCACCACCCATGAATAGCTTATCCACTACTCTACCATTCAATGTTTTTTTTGTTTTATTTTTGGGGGGGGGGGGGGGGGGGGGGCAATGGTTTGAGTTGACCAATTAGTTGTCTTTCTATATGAGCTGGCAGAATCAGCAGAGTGCATGAGTAGTAAAAATGTGCTCTCATTTGTACAATAGTATTTGTGTACTATATAATTTCAAAACCGGGGTGCCATTTTACTATGCTCGATGGGTCCAAACAATACATGAACAGTAAAATTTTTTACAGAGGATTTTTTAATTTTTTTAATTTTTTGTGAACTTTTTTCTGACCGGGTGTAGATGAGCCTGGGCTCAGAAATTAGTACTTATTTAGATCCTTGTAGTCAGTGGCGGAGGACGAAAGAAAATTAAGGTGGGGCAAACCTTGCATCGACAACCGTCACTCCAACACGCCACCCAACACCAGCCACTAGCAATGTCACCGCACCGCTGCTGCTCACCTGACGCGTGCGCCCATGGTTGGGCCTTGTCTAGCCTCCACTATTCTGGTTGTTTGCAGGAGCGACGGCCGTCCATAGTGGCCACTATTGCGAGGGTTGGTTGCTCGCTCGCGTGGTGAGAGTGGCGGAGTCCGATTGAGCAACCCGGGGCAAAAAAATAAATTTGGCAACATGGAATAACTTTGCCATTTATAAAAATGCCTTATAAAATTCACAAAAATTACCATCTACAAAAAAATTACAAAAAATGCTCAATTTCTTTAAAAAAATCTATATTTTGAACTCAATGCTTAACAATCAAACATGAATGAATTGCATATATAAATGCTTCAATTTATAGTTCAACAATACATATAGGAATACATACATCGGGATTGCACACACAACCATTTTCTTCAATTAAAATTAAGTTCAAGGCATGGGGAGTTCTGACAAAATTACCGAGTACGAAATTTCACTTAAGAAGATAAGCTCATGCATAAGCTAGCTATACTTCACCCAAAACCTGGAGCCAAGCAGCGGTTCTAATATCCCCTCATGGTCGTCTCTACTCCCTCCGTCCCATAATATAACAACGGTTTTTACACTACATTAGTGTAAAAAACGTTCTTATATTATGGGACGGAGGAAGTGTAAAATTACCAACCGGTAATGCATTGTAAGAAAATTACCAAGCATGAAAGAAAATTTACCAAAAGACGAGGCAGCCAGACAGAGAACTGTGCAACCGCGCGGCTGTGAATGGCGGCAGGCGGATGCAGCTCGGCGGCCGAGACTCGCAAAGGATGGCAGCAGGGCCAAGACGGTAGCACGTGAGCAGCCGATTAGGCAGGCGACAGGCGAAGCTCACATTGGAGCATTCGAGCTCCATACAACATGCCCTCCTTTTTCTGTTCTGAAAAGAAAAACTAGAGATGCATGCACGAGGATGCCGGATTATCAGTGTACGCATCGATGCATCGTACTAGTAATCAAGGTAGGGCGGGCGCCCGACCTCGCCCTGTGCTTGTAGTACTTATCCTTGCTGCGGTTTACTTAGTGTAACAAAAATGTTTGCAGTTTCAATTTATTGTATTTTATCATGCAGTAAATATATAAAAGTTATTTCACCGTATACTTCCTGTTATGCTAAAGATAGAATTGTACTTTGCATGTCTTCAATGTGCAACTTTTACTATTTGCCATTACATAAATATATGTGACCAAAATATATTTTTGTAAACAACATTTCGTAATAAACATAATTATACTATTTCTATATACAAGACTAATCTAAACAGTCTATACTTATTACTCCCTCCGTAAACTAATATAAGAGCATTTAGATCACTATTTTAGTTATGTAAACGCTCTTATATTAGTTTACATAGGGAGTAGTTGTCAATGAAAAAGTTAATTTTCCTTCTTGTTTTCTAGAATACATATATACTAAATGTTTCATGATACAATGAGATATTCTCAAAGATTATATATGGTTGATGTGCCATTAACTTATGAATCAGAAATAATTTATTTATTTTTTGCGAAAAACTTCCAATCTATTTATCTTCAATCATGGCAGTACAACGAACACCAGAAATAAAAATTACATCCAGATCCGTAGACCACCTAGCGACGACTACAAGCACTGAAGCAAGCCGAAGGCGCGCCCCGTCATCACCCCTCCATCGCCGGAGTCGGGCACAACTTGTTGTAGTAGACAGTCGGGAAGTCGTCGTGCTAAGGCCCCATAGGACCAGCGCACCAGAACAGCAACCGCCGCCGAAGAAGAATAACGTAGGTTGGAAGGATTCAACCCGAAGACACACGAACGTAGACGAACAACGACGAGATCCGAGCAAATCCACCAAAGATAGATCCGCCGGAGACACACCTCCACACGCCCACCAACGATGCTAGATGCACCGCCGAAACGGGGGCTAGGCGGGAAGACCTTTATTCCATCTTCAGGGAGCCGCCGCCGTCTCGCCTTCCTGAGCATGACACAAACCCTAACAAGACAGAAAAACGACTGAAAACGGAGCCCTCCCGCCGGCCCTTGGCAGGATCCACCGCGCCCCCATGGCCCTAGGGCCATCGGAGACGAGGCGGAACTGCGGCGGCGCCGGCGAGAGGAAGAAACCCTAGCAAACAAAATAAGATTGAATATTTACATTAGGACATAACATCATTTCCAAAAATATACAATGATGTTTCCCATTCAAATCTAACAGCAGCTACCCCTCAGCCGTCTTTGACCGGCCAAGGATATTGATGAGCCGCCCAAGGAGCAAACATGTTTTTTTTGCGAGAAAATTTCCGATCTATTCATCTTCAATCATGGCAGTACAACGAATACTAGAAATAATAAAAATTACATCCAGATCCATAGACCACCTAGCGACGACTACCAACACTGAAGCGAGCCGAAGGCGCGCCGCCGTCATCACCCCTCCGTCGCCAGAGTCGGGCACAATTTGTTGTAGTAGACAGTTGGGAAGTCGTCGTGCTAAGGCCCCGTAGGACCAGCGCACCAGAACAGCAACCGCCGCAGATGAAGAATAACGTAGATCAGAAAGATCCAATCCGAAGACACGCGAACGTAGACGAACAACGACGAGATCCGAGCAAATCCACCAAAGATAGATCCGCCGGAGACACACCTCCATACGCCCACCAACGGTGCTAGACGCGCCGCCGGAACGGAGACTAGGCGGGGAGACCTTTATTCCATCTTCAGGAAGCTGCCGCCGTCTCGTCTCCCTGAGCAGGACACAAACCCTAGCAAAACTGAAAGAAACGACTAAAAACGGAGCCCTCCCGCCGGCCCTTGCCGAGATCCACCGCGCTCCCATGGCCCTAGGGTCACCGGAGAGGAGGCGGACCTGCGGCGGCGGCGACGAAAGGCAGAAACCCTAACTTTTTTGTGGAGGAAGGAGGAGGCGGCCGTATGGTGAACCGAACGTCTTGCTTAGCCTGGCGCATAACACAAGCATATTGCTTAGCCTCGCCCAAACCTTAGAAACAGGACGCCTGGGCATCTGCCAACCTGTTGACATAGAAGGCCAACCTGTGGTAGTACACGCCCGTACATCCAACCCAAGCTACAGAGTGTGTGCAAAAGTAGCCACCAAGAAGGAAAACCGGAGGAGTTTCGATGGCCGCATTAATGGCTATGAGCCACTGAGAAGATGAGAAGACTTCAAAAGGGGAATGTGAAGGATCTGACTGATGGGTCCCATGAAACTAATAACATTCTGTACATAGTAGGGTGGACAATATTTTTGTAGGAAAGTAGTGTCAATAATGTTTCTACTTGATGGCTTAATCAGAAAAAAAATAAGCTAAAAAGTACCACAATAATTAGAAACATTTGGTCGTTGATTTGGTGGACCCATAACTCAAAAGACGTAATTAACGGATTAGATCTAAGAGCGCTCCATCTTAAAAAGAAAAAAAACTTCAGCTGTCCTTAGCCCTTAGCCTGTACATACGTTATTACTATTTTACATGCAGTTCAAAAACAAAAAACTAACAAACGTTTAGTTCACGCGAATATTGCTGGGCGCGGACGAGCGCGCACGCTCGTGGTATCGTGAATCGTTGAATACTTATCGGGATGTGGGCCGTACGTGGTAGAGCAGCTGTATGCAGTAGTAAAGCCTATCCAATGGGAGCGTATATACCGAGGTCGTCACTGGACGGACGTTTGGGTTGTGACGGAGCAATTAAGTGACGTTAGTCTCGCCGTTTACGAGCGGCAGCCCCGTTTGATGGTACCACCAAGGACAGTTATTACGTACTCCTGCACAGCCATGTTTACTCGACAGAATTAGATGGTAGGAAACGGAGGATTTCGCTATCCCGCACAGCCATGTTTACTCACTCCCCCCAAATCGAGCGAGGAACCCTAGTTGCAGTTCATGGCGAACGCCAACCAAGATGCAGATCCGGTGGCCCTGCCTTCAATCCATTGCCCGGACTGCGTGGCCAGTTCGCCAGCGACCGCTTCTACAAGTGTCGCTTATCATACATATAATAGGAAGTCGGCCTTGTTGCCTTTCATATCTCGTACGCCATCTGGATCTTAGGTATGAAATCAAACCCTGCAGGGAGCATGTCTATTAGTAACCGTATGTTTGTGATCTCAATAGTAATGAAAAGGTTTGCCAACTTACTGGGGTTGGCAGTGTTATCAGCTTCAGACTATCGAACTCTCTGATGTAGGAGTAGAGTAGCATGCTCAGAACTGAATATTTTTAGTAGGTACTAAATCATCAGTTCTTTGCACACAGATGAATGTATCAAAATTTTGAGGTTCATAAGTTCTGTTTTGGGCAACTTACATGGTGCAGTTCTGATGCCAGGCATTGTTATACTTCTAAAGTCCTTGGGGAAGTAGCAAAATGCCCAATCTGGATAACACTCATGAAGGCACTGAAAGAAGACGCGTAGAATGCGCAGGCTTGTGTCTTTGTGTTTCTTCTCTATTGTACTCCTTGGTGAGTATGCTAGCATGGGGTCTATTATGTATAGAGTTTTTGCAGTGATGTCGACCTCGTAAGCACACCATCATTTGTCGACAACTGGTGGAATCATAAACTGGTGGCTGGAAAAGGGACAAGATTTTCGGACAGAATTAGATCCACATTTTTACTGATCTGCTAAATGCATGGTAGAAATAAATAAGCATGCATTTTTAGTACTCCCTCCGTCCGGAAATACTTGTCATCAAAATGAATAAAAAGGGATGCATCTAGATGTATTTTAGTTCTAGATACACCCAATTTTGTCCATTTTGATGACAAGTATTTTAGGACGGAGGGAGTATCAGTTGTTTGACTTACCTTCTTGCATTCTTCCAGGTTGAATTTCAGTTTTTTCTTATGGAACATCCATTTGATCCTCTCCCACTTAGGCAGCTTGTTTTTGATAAAGGACTTCATCCTGCAGGAACCATCAGCAGACAGTAAACCAAAATCAGATTTAAGGAATGGGCATGTCTTACACATGAGCATAATTCATGTATGGAATCTGAAGATGGAGAAGGCCACACTATGGTTTGTACCTCAAAAGTTGGGCCCATGATTTTCCTCCAGTGCGGAGTTCCCTGTGGATACAGTTTGTTGTCCTTCATATCAAGAACTCGGCATGCTCCTGCCATGCCATTGTCTCTGAGGCCTCGTCCGGGACCAAAGTTCTTTTTGAAGGTGCAGGCAGTGTGGCATCAGGTGTTTTTGTATTGTCTGAATTTTCTGGATACACGTGGTCTGAAAAAAGAGAGGAAGTATTATGTTATCAGGGGCTGGAATAAAAAAGGCACGGAAATTAGGTGCTGTTTGGAAAGCGAATGAATACCAGAAAACTAGACAAGTGAATGTGCACAGTCCAACCTTGTGCAGGTGAGCGGGTCTTCGGCTGGCTCTTCTACATCGACAGGCTAAACATCAGGGCCAACCTTCACAGCAAGACGATCATCGACTCACCATCCTGCCCTCGATGTGGGGTCGCGCCAGAGGACCGTTCTCATCTCTTCAACTGCCCAGCAGCTCGCTCCATTTCGGATGCCATTGGTTTTCTCCCTTGCTCTTCCCCTTTGGACTTCCCCTACTCATGTAGGACTCCCCGAGTCCATTTGGCCTATCATGGTGTTCCTTATCACTTGGAAGATTTGGGATGCTCGTAATGCTAAAACTTTTAGGAATGTTGATACCCCTCCCATTGATGTACTTAAGGGGATCATTTTGGACCTCACCCTCTGGACTCACCGCCTCAAAAAGGCGGAAGACAAAGTTCACGCCGGTTTGTGGCGGGACTTCCTTTCTTCTCGCCTGTTCTAGCTTGTACAACTCTTTATTTGAAATATATTCAGGTGGGGGGGAGTCCCCCCCCCCCCCCCCCCCCCCACCCATGACAGTTTCAAAAAACGAAAATCTCCAGTGTTTGTGATGTGGGCATTTGCATCTGGAGAGCTGGTCATAATGCAGCAGCTATTATAGTTAGATAACACAAATGCAGATCACGATTTCTTAGAAGGTGGAGGTATTTGCACATACGTGTGATGTTCAATGCTGTAGAGGAGCTTGGCATGGAGCTTGATGCAGCATGTGGAGTGCATATCAGTTTCCTTTGACGTGCTTCTGCCAATCAACTTAGGCGGTCACCATTTGTTTAGATTGCATCATGCGCAATTCAGGTTAATATTAATAAAGCCGGATATTCAACGTTTGTAACTTATGCAAATAATTTTTGCCAACAGAAGTTGAATTATATAATGGCCAACAAAGATAGAACCTTCAGAAGTCATGACAGGGACAACAATTGTTGCTGCAGGCGTGTTTGATTTGTGGACAGTCGTTTTTTTTTTTTGAGGATTGGACAGTCGTTTTTGACTGCTCGTGCTCTGCAACTAGGAGCATGCCTATGAATTCAGAGTACGGAGAGGTGGAGCCATTGTCAAGTTTGCTGAAAATCTGGAGCACAAGATGGGAGCATCTCTAAAGGTATTCATGTGACAGAGTCTCTCGAGGTGGCTTGTGGTTGATGGCAAAATGCTGCACTGCATCACGATTGCTTGAGCACACTGCAGTGCTGATAAATTCTTTGGTAGCAATCCTGACGGCAGCAACTGAATGTGTACTGTCCTGACGCAGCGCTGGATGCAGTTCCTACTGAATGGCCATATAAGAGGCAATGGTTTTTGTCTGTGCATGTTGCCAGAGAAAAGAAGTTAATCTAATAAGGAGTGGTAATAATGCACATGCTTCCTTGTACTAACAAAACTGCATCCAAATTTTGAATTGAGAACATAATTGAAAATTCTTCTTGCCTTGAAATTCTTCTTGCTAACTTGAATAATTCTCTCATCTCATCTGTTGTGTACGCTGACAACCATGGCCAAACGTTGTCCTTGACGTTGGCTTCTCCGAAATCCATCCACTCCAAAAAGAACACCTGATCGTGCCATGAAGAAAACAAAGTATCAGGTCACATGCACAACGAAATGAGTAGGAGCAGCCAAAAGTACACAAAGCACCATGCATGCATCGATGCACGTAGATCAATCAAAAACATGGGCGAAAAGCTGATCTATGCTAGCGATTACATGAACGAGTTCTTTTATCTGTAATTGAGCCCGAATCCGTGCGTGGAACACTATAATCAGATGTTGAACTTTCCAAAGCAGCTCTAGTCAATCGGATTTATCCACTGTTAGGATCGGCTTAGGACCAGATTTTATGCCTGCAATTAACTCTACATCGGCTGCCGTCATAGATCTAACTTGTTTATCAGGGAATATCATTGTTCTCTTAGCCGGATCTATACATCTAAGCAAGCTCCAATACATCTTCTTGTCAGCACCACCAGAGGCTCGTGTTGTAAGAGTGTAGCTAAACCGCTCGGCTTGAGCAGAGGGTAGGAGAAGGTAGAGATGCTGGTCACCTGGCCGGTGTTGAAGGCGCACCTGATGGATGGAATTGCAGCGGCGTCACCTCCTTGCAAGCTAGTTGGTTTTTTCGGTCCCCGGTTGGTTTTCTTGCTTGTTCAAGCTTTCGGAGCGGTGGTGTGGCATACTGGGGTTGCTCCAACGGTTGCAGATATCTTCCCCGTCATAGTGCACGTCGTCATGTCGACGGAAAACGTTGCCATGTACAAAACCTGTACCGCATGCATCTATCTGTACCAACCGAACACGTTATAGGATGCCCGTTATCAGCGGACGGATGCCGTGGGCCATGTTACGCATTCAATCACCGTACGTGCTTATTTACGTCTGTGTACATACCGCCCTACACTATGTCCCCACCACGAACAACTTGTTTCATTGGTCCACGTATCGGGATCAAACGCGCTCGTCCACGCTATCGCCGCACTCACGCCTCACTCCTTAGTTCACGTTGCTAGCGTGACGTGACGTGCGTGCTTAGGATTTATCTTTAAGAAAGCTACAAGTTTCCCTCAAAAAAAAAAGCAGCAGCCCAAGAAGAGCAGACGATGGCGATGGACCAGTCCAGGCCTGATTAACCACAATGGGCCTAGGTAAGTGTACGGAGCAGCAGCCCAAGAAACACCAGCCGATGGCCAATCGATCTAATCAGACGGCAGCGACGTCAAAACGCTGTGAGCAGCCATAGCTCGTTCCGTTATACTGTTTCTTAATATGCAACCTGTCCCACGTACTCCCTCTCTCTCGCTCTCGCCTCAGGTACTAGCGTATGTGAGATCAAACTTTGATTACAAGAAATATGAGCCAACACATTGGTCCTGCTTAGTAAATCTGTCTTAACTTGGCCGAATTAAATGATCATGAAAACAAAGACCTACCATGACAGTTTTAATGGATATGTATAGTATAAAAATACACTATAGCTTTATGTACCAACTTAAAAAAACACTTACAGTAAAAATTCACAAAAATAAAAATTAATATGTAAATCTTGCAAAACATTAGAAATTTATGTAGGCCTACATGAAAACCATGGGAAATATTAAATTTGTGTTTAAAAATATAGATAATAAAGCTACATGATTAAAATGCCACAAAAATGATATTATTTGGATGGCAAGTTTTTTCATAAAAATAGGTAGTCTAAGATGCATAATAGCATGTAAATGATAATGGATAACACATATATTTATATATAAATAAAATACCATATATACCTAAGAAAAAACTAGGTTCACAATGCTTATATTTGTAAATATCATTACATTTGGGTCCAATTTTTCATTGGCAAATCAAATAATAATTTCTCAGCATTGAACTTCACAGCTTCTAGCCCGCGCATCAAGCGGGCCACTTTGCTAGTGGGAGTAAAAATCAACTTCCCGTGACTAATCCCTCCATAAACACCCTGATGCAAATGTTGGAAATATGCCCTAGAGGCAATAATAAAAGCATTATTATTATATTTCCTTGTTCATGATAATTGTCTTTTATTCATGCTATAATTGTATTATCCGGAAATCGTAATACACGTGTGAATACATAGACCATAACATGTCCCTAGTGAGCCTCTAGTTGACTAGCTCGTTGGTCAACAGATAGTCATGGTTTCCTGACTATGGACATTAGATGTCATTGACAACGGGATCACATCATTAGGGGAATGATGTGATGGACAAGACCCAATCCTAAGCATAGCACAAGATCGTGTAGTTCGTTTTGCTAGAGCTTTTTCAATGTCAAGTATCTCTTCCTTAGACCATGAGATCGTGTAACTCCCGGATACCGTAGGAGTGCTTTGGGTGTACCAAACGTCACAACGTAACTGGGTGACTATAAAGGTCCACTACGGGTATCTCCGAAAGTGTCTGTTGGGTTGGCACGAATAGAGACTAGGATTTGTCACTCCGTATGACAGAGAGGTATCTCTGGGCCCACTCGGTAATGCATCATCATAATGAGCTCAATGTGACCAATTGTCTGGTCACGGGATCATGCATTATGGTACGAGTAAAGTGACTTGCTGGTAACGAGATTAAACGAGGTATTGGGATACCGGCGATCGAATCTCGGGCATGTAACGTACCGATTGAAAAAGGGAATTGTATATGGGATTGCTTGAGTCCTCGACATCGTGGTTCATCCGATCAGATCATCGAGGAGCATGTGGGAGCCAACATGGGTATCCAGATCCCGCTATTGGTTATTGACCGGAGAGGTGTCTCGGTCATGTCTGCATGTCTCCCGAACCCGTAGGGTCTACACACTTAAGGTTCGGTGATGCTAGGGTTGTAGAGATATGAGTATGCAGTAAACCGAAAGTTGTTCGGAGTCCCGGATGAGATCCCGGACATCACAAGGAGTTCCGAAATGGTCCGTAGGTAAATAATTATATATATGAAGTGAAGTTTTGGCCATCGGGAAAGTTTCGGGGGTTACCGATATTGTACCGGGACCACCGGAAGGGTCCCGGGGGTCCACCGGGTGGGGCCACCTATCCCGGAGGGCCACATGGGATGAAGTGGGAGGGGAACCAGCCCCTGGTGGGCTGGTGCGCCCCCCCTTGGTCCCCCTGCGCCTAGGGTTGGAAACCCTAGGGGTGGGGGGCGCCTCCACTTGCCTTGAGGGGCAAGCCACCCCTTGGCCGCCGCCCCCTCTAGGAGATCTCATCTCCTAGGCCCCCCCAGGGGCCCTATATAAAGAGGGGGGAGGGAGGACAGCCGCACCCATGCTCTTGGCGCCTCCCTCTCCCCTTGCTACACCTCTCCCTCTCGCAGACGCTTGGCGAAGCCCTGCCGAGATCGCTGCTGCATCCACCACCATGCCGTCGTGATGCTGGATCTTCATCAACCTCTCCTTCCCCCTTGCTGGATCAAGAAGGAGGAGACTTCTCCCTGACCGTACGTGTGTTGAACGCGGAGGTGCCGTCCGTTCGGCGCTAGGATCTCCGGTGATTTGGATCACGACGAGTACGACTCCCTCAACCCGTTCTCTTGAACGCTTCCGCTCGATCTACAAGGGTATGTAGATGCACTCCTCTCTCTCGTTTCTAGATGAACTCATATATTGATCTTGGTGAAACCGTAGGAAATATTTTATTTTCTGCAACGTTCCCCAATAGTGGTATCAGAGCTAGGTCTATGCATAGTTCTCTTTGCACGAGTAGAACACAAATTTGTTGTGGGCGTAGATATTGTCAACTTTCTTGCCACTACTAGTCTTATTTTGCTTCAGCGGTATTGTGGGATGAAGCGGCCCGGACCGACCTTACACGTACGCTTACGTGAGACAGGTTCCACCGACTGACATGCACTAGTTGCATAAGGTGGCTGGCGGGTGTCTGTCTCTCCCACTTTAGTTGAAGCGGATTCGATGAAAAGGGTCCTTATGAAGGGTAAATAGAAGTTGACAAGATCACGTTGTGGTTATTCGTAGGTAAGAAAACGTTCTTGCTAGAACCCAATTGCAGCCACGTAAAAGATGCAACAACAATTAGAGGACGTCTAACTTGTTTTTGCAGCAATTGTCATGTGATGTGATATGGCCAGAAGTTGTGATGAATGATGAATGATATATTGTGATGTATGAGATCATGTTCTTGTAATAGGAATCACGACTTGCATGTCGATGAGTATGACAACCGGCAGGAGCCATAGGAGTTGTCTTATTTTTGTATGACCTGCGTGTCATTGAAGAACGCCATGTAAATTACTTTACTTTATTGCTAAACGCGTTAGCCATAGAAGTAGAAGTAGTCGTTGGCGTGACAACTTCATGAAGACACGATGATGGAGATCATGATGATGGAGATCATGGTGTCATGCCGGTGACGAAGATGATCATGGAGCCCCAAAGATGGAGATCAAAGGAGCAATATGACATTGGCCATATCATGTCACTATTTGATTGCATATGATGTTTATCATGTTTTTCCATCTTGTTTACTTAGAACGATGGTAGTAAATAAGATGATCCCTCATAATAATTTCAAGAAAGTGTTCCCCCTAACTGTGTGCCATTGTGAAAGTTCGTTGTTTCAAAGCACCACGTGATGATCGGGTGTGATAGATTCTAACATTCACATACAATGGGTGTAAGAAAGATTTACACATGCATAAACACTTAGGTTAACTTGACGAGCCTAGCATGTACATACATGGCCTCGGAACACAAGAGACCGAAAGGTCGAACATGAGTCGTATGGAAGATACGATCAACATGGAGATGTTCACCGATGATGATTAGTCCGTCTCACGTGATGATCAGACATGGCCTAGTCGACTCGGATCATGTATCACTTAGATTACTAGAGGGATGTCTAATCTGAGTGGGAGTTCATTAAATAATTTGATTAGATGAACTTAATTATCATGAACTTAGTCTAAAACTTTTGCAAATATGTCTTGTAGATCAAATGGCCAAGCTCATGTCAACCATGAACTTCAACGCGTTCCTAGAGAAAACCAAGCTGAAAGATGATGGCAGCAACTATACAGACTGGGTCCGGAACCTGAGGATCATCCTCATAGCTGCCAGGAAAGATTATGTCCTAGAAGGACCGCTAGGTGACGCACCCATCCCAGAGAACCAAGACATTATGAATGCTTGGCAGTCTCGTGCTGATGATTACTCCCTCGTTCAGTGCGGCATGCTTTACAGCTTAGAACCGGGGCTCCAAAAGCGTTTTGAGCAACACAGAGCATATGAGATGTTCGAGAGCTGAAACTAGTTTTCCAAGCTCATGCCCGGGTCGAGAGATATGAAGTCTCCGACAAGTTCTATCAGTTGTAAGATGGAGGAAAATAGTTCTGTCAGTGAGCACATACTCAAGATGTCTGGGTTGCACAACCTCTTGACTCAGCTGGGAGTTAATCTCCCGGATGACGCGGTTATTGATAGAATCTTCCAGTCGCTTCCACCAAGCTACAAGAGCTTTGTCATGAACTTCAATATGCAGGGGATGGAAAAGACCATTCCTGAGGTATATTCAACGCTGAAATCAGCGGAGGAAGAGATCAAGAAAGAACATCAAGTGTTGATGGTGAATAAAACCACTAAGTTCAAGAAAGGCAAGGGTAAGAAGAATTTCAAGAAGGACGGCAAGGGAGTTACCGCGCCCGGTAAGCCAGTTGCCGGGAAGAAGTCAAAGAATGGACCCAAGCCTGAAACTGAGTGCTTTTATTGCAAGGGAAGTGGTCACTGGAAGCAGAACTGCCCCAAGTACTTGGCGGACAAGAAGGCCGGCAACACTAAAGGTATATGTGATATACATGTAATTGATGTGTACCTCACCAGTACTCGTAGTAGCTCCTGGGTATTTGATACCGGTGCCGTTGCTCATATTTGTAACTCACAGCAGGAGCTGCGGAATAAGCGGAGACTGGCGAAGGACGAGGTGACGATGCGCGTCGGGAATGGTTCCAGAGTCGATGTGATCGCCGTCGGCACGCTACCTCTACATTTACCTACGGGATTAGTTTTGAACCTTAATAATTGTTATTTGGTGCCAAGTTTGAGCATGAACATTGTATCTGGATCTCGTTTGATACGAGATGGCTACTCATTTAAATCCGAGAATAATGGTTGTTCTATTTATATGAGAGATATGTTTTATGGTCATGCCCCGATGGTCAATGGTTTATTCTTAATGAATCTCGAACGTAGTGTTACACATATTCATAGCGTGAATACCAAAAGATGTAAAGTTGATAACGATAGTCCCACATACTTGTGGCACTGCCGCCTTGGTCACATTGGTGTCAAGCGCATGAAGAAGCTCCATGCTGATGGACTTTTAGAGTCTCTCGATTATGAATCATTTGACACATGCGAACCATGCCTCATGGGCAAAATGACCAAGACTCCGTTCTCCGGAACAATGGAGCGAGCAACCAACTTGTTGGAAATCATACATACCGATGTGTGCGGTCCAATGAGTGTTGAGGCTCGCGGAGGATATCGTTATGTTCTCACTCTCACTAGATGACTTGAGTAGATATGGGTATGTCTACTTGATGAAACACAAGTCTGAGACCTTTGAAAAGTTCAAGGAATTTCAGAATGAAGTAGAGAATCAACGTGACCGAAAGATAAAATTCTTACGATCGGATCGTGGAGGAGAATATTTAAGTCACGAATTTGGTACACACTTAAGAAAATGTGGAATCGTTTCACAACTCACGCCGCCTGGAACACCTCAGCGAAACGGTGTGTCCGAACGTCGTAATCGCACTCTATTGGATATGGTGCGATCTATGATGTCTCTTACCGATTTACCGCTATCATTTTGGGGATACGCTCTAGAGACAGCTACATTCACTTTAAATAGGGCACCGTCTAAATCCGTTGAGACGACACCGTATGAATTATGGTTTGGGAAGAAACCTAAGCTGTCGTTTCTAAAAGTTTGGGGATGCGATGCTTATGTCAAGAAACTTCAACCTGAAAAGCTCGAACCCAAGTCGGAAAAATGCGTCTTCATAGGATACCCTAAAGGAAACCATTGGGTATACCTTCTACTTAAGATCCGAGGGCAAGATCTTTGTTGCCAAGAACGGATCCTTTCTGGAAAAGAGTTTCTCTCGAAAGAAGTAAGTGGGAGGAAAGTAGAACTCGATGAAGTACTACCTCTTGAACGGGAAAGTAGTGCAGCTCAGGAAAATGTTCCTGTGATGCCTACACCAACTGAAGAGGAAATAATGATGATGATCAAGGTACTTCGGATCAAGTTGCTACTGAACTTCGTAGGTCCACAAGGACACGTTCCACACCAGAGTGGTACGGCAACCCTGTCCTGGAAATCATGTTGTTAGACAACGGTGAACCTTCGAACTATGAAGAAGCGATGGCGGGCCCAGATTCCAACAAATGGCTAGAAGCCATGAAATCCGAGATAGAATCCATGTATGAAAACAAAGTATGGACTTTGACTGACTTGCCCGATGATCGGCGAGCGATAGAAAACAAATGGATCTTTAAGAAGAAGACGGGCGCGGATGGTAATGTCACCATCTATAAAGCTCGACTTGTCGCTAAGGGTTATCGGCAAGTTCAAGGGATTTACTACGATGAGACTTTCTCTCCCGTAGCGAAGCTTAAGTCCGTCTGAATCATGTTAGCAATTGCCGCATACTATGATTATGAGATATGGCAGATGGACGTCAAAACGGCATTCCTTAACGGGCATCTTAAGGAAGAACTGTATATGATGCAGCCGGAAGGTTTTGTCGATCCTAAGAATGCTAACAAAGTATGCAAGCTCCAGCGATCCATTTATGGGCTGGTGCAAGCATCTCGGAGTTGGAACATTCGCTTTGATGAGATGATCAAAGCGTTTGGGTTTATGCAGACTTATGGAGAAGCCCGCGTTTACAAGAAAGTGAGTGGGAGCTCTATAGCATTTCTCATATTATATGTAGATGACATACTTTTGATGGGAAATGATATAGAATTCTTGGACAGCATTAAGGCCTACTTGAATAAGTGTTTTTCAATGAAGGACCTTGGAGAAGCTGCTTATATATTAGGCATCAAGATCTATAGAGATAGATCGAGACGCCTCATAGGTCTTTCACAAAGCACATACCTTGATAAGATTTTGAAGAAGTTCAAAATGGATCAGTCCAAGAAGGGGTTCTTGCCTGTATTGCAAGGTGTGAGATTGAGCTCGGCTCAATGCCCGACCACGGCAAAAGATAAAGAAGAGATGAGCGTCATCCCCTATGCCTCAGCCATAGGATCTATTATGTATGCCATGCTGTGTACCAGACCTGATGTAAACCTTGCCGTAAGTTTGGTAGGAAGGTACCAAAGTAATCCCGGCAAGGAACACTGGACAGCGGTCAAGAATATCCTGAAGTACCTGAAAAGGACGAAGGACATGTTTCTCGTTTATGGAGGTGACGAAGAGCTCGTCGTAAAGGGTTACGTCGACGCTAGCTTCGACACAGATCTGGATGACTCTAAGTCACAAACCGGATACGTGTATATGTTGAATGGTGGAGCAGTAAGCTGGTGCAGCTGCAAGCAGAGCGTCGTGGCGGGATCTACATGTGAAGCGGAGTACATGGCAGCCTCGGAGGCAGCGCATGAAGCAATTTGGGTGAAGGAGTTCATCACCGACCTAGGAGTCATACCCAATGCGTCGGGGCCGATCAAACTCTTCTGTGACAACACTGGAGCTATTGCCCTTGCCAAGGAGCCCAGGTTTCACAAGAAGACCAGGCACATCAAGCGTCGTTTCAACTCCATCCGTGAAAATGTTCAAGATGGAGACATAGATATTTGCAAAGTACATACGGATCTGAATGTCGCAGATCCGTTGACTAAACCTCTCTCGCGAGCAAAACATGATCAACACCAGAACTCTATGGGTGTTCGATTCATCACAATGTAACTAGATTATTGACTCTAGTGCAAGTGGGAGACTGTTGGAAATATGCCCTAGAGGCAATAATAAAAGCATTATTATTATATTTCCTTGTTCATGATAATTGTCTTTTATTCATGCTATAATTGTATTATCCGAAAATCGTAATACACGTGTGAATACATAGACCATAACATGTCCCTAGTGAGCCTCTAGTTGACTAGCTCGTTGGTCAACAGATAGTCATGGTTTCCTGACTATGGACATTAGATGTCATTGACAACGGGATCACATCATTAGGAGAATGATGTGATGGACAAGACCCAATCCTAAGCATAGCACAAGATCGTGTAGTTCGTTTTGCTAGAGCTTTTTCAATGTCAAGTATCTCTTCCTTAGACCATGAGATCGTGTAACTCCCGGATACCGTAGGAGTGCTTTGGGTGTACCAAACGTCACAACGTAACTGGGTGACTATAAAGGTGCACTACAGGTATCTCTCGAAAGTGTCTGTTGGGTTGACACGGATCGAGACTGGGATTTGTCACTCCGTATGACGGAGAGGTATCTCTGGGCCCACTCAGTAATGCATCATCATAATGAGCTCAAAGTGACCAAGTGTTTGGTCACGGGATCATGCATTATGGTACGAGTAAAGTGACTTGCCGGTAACGAGACTGAACGAGGTATGGGATACCGACGATCGAGTCTCGGGCATGTAACGTACCGATTGACAAAGGGAATTGTATACGGGTTGCTTGAGTCCTCGACATCGTGGTTCATCCGATGAGATCATCGAGGAGCATGTGGGAGCCAACATGGGTATCCAGATCCCGCTGTTGGTTATTGCCCGAGAGCCGTCTCGGTCATGACTACATGTCTCCCGAACCCGTAGGGTCTACACACTTAAGGTTCGGTGACGCTAGGGTTGTATGAATATGAGTATGCAGTAAACCGAATGTTGTTCAGAGTCCCGAATGAGATCTCGGACGTCACGAGGAGTTCCGGAATGGTCCGGAGGTAAAGAATTATATATAGGAAGTGAAGTTTCGGCCATCGGGAAAGTTTCGGGGGTTACCAGTATTGTACCGGGACCATCGGTAGGGTCCCGGGGGTCCACCGGGTGGGGCCACCTATCCCGGAGGGCCACATGGGCTGAAGTGGGAGGGGAACCAGCCCCTGGTGGGCTGGTGCGCCCCCTTGGGCCCCCCTGCTCCTAGGGTTGGAAACCATAGGGGTGGGGGGCGCCTCCACTTGCCTTGGGGGGAAAGCCACCCCCTTGGCCGGCGCCCCCTAGGAGATCCCATCTCCTAGGGCTGGCGCCCCCTAGGGGCCCTATATAAAGAGGAGGGAGGGAGGGCAGCCGCACCCATGCTCTTGGCGCCTCCTTCTCCCCTTGCTACACGTCTCCCTCTCGCAGACGCTTGGCGAAGCCCTGCCGAGATCGCTACTGCATCCACTACCACGCGTTGTGCTGCTGCTGGAGCCATCATCATCAACCTCTCCTTCCCCTTGCTGGATCAAGAAGGAGGAGACGTCACACGCACCGTACTGGTGTTGAACGCGGAGGTGCCGTCCGTTCGGCGCTAGGATCTCCGGTGATCTGAATCACGGCGAGTACGACTCCATCATCACCGCTCCATCTAACGCTTCCGTACGCGATCTACAAGTGGTATGTAGATGCAAACTCACTCCCTTGACGCGTTGCTTAGATGAACTCATAGATGATCTTGTGAAACCGTAGAAAATTTTTAATTTTCTGCAACGTTCCCAACAGCAAACTCCCATTCTCATGCCCAGTGAGCCTGGGAAGCCAGGTGTGCAGACATTTCGATGGTTACACTAAATGTGTATGTGCAATGCACGTTGATATTAGGTAACATATTAATTACACGTAAATATTAGGTAGGATATTATTTGCATATTAATTATGTGATTATCATTGACGTTAATATTTGGTATGATAGTAACTGCACACTAAACGTGTTGAGCGCTCACCATTGGAGCAGCCAGAGTCGTTGGATTGACCTGATTTGATGGTCGGGATTTGTTGGATCTACCTCTTTGGGTCTTTTTATATTGGTATATATATAGATAGATAATTGCATGGCCAGGCCTGATGTAGGGGGTGAAACAAGGAGGCATCATATTTTCAATTAGGGCAAGGATATTTCTAGACATGTCATAAATTTTTATCAGTATGAATAACACAACTTAGGGTTATACGAAAATCAGCCGAATGGACCAGTATATCATGATAATTTGTAATGACGCAGATCAACAACTGAGTGGACGTGCATCGTGATATTTTGGAATGACACAGGAGATGCCACAGATCTTGATGCTCCATTTTGAGCCAATAAAATACATCCGATGCCATAGATCAACTGACTATTGTGGCAACAAGCGGCGTTGAAATAACTCTGCTAGCGAAAATAGGAAAAATAAAGAAGTCTTGTGAAAACTCCAGTACATTGACACAAAGAAATAAAATTTCTAGCAAATAAAGTTGGTATTTCAATATCCTCAAGTGATCAATAAAGGACAAAATCAACATTTCGGAGAGCCACATCTCCAATACACGGATAACAAAGGCTGTTGATTACCCAACACATTGACAGACAGAAATAGCAAGTTAACTTGTTTTCATAAAGTTTGTATTTCATTATCCTCAAGCTACCCAAAAAGGATAAAGTGAGCATTTCAGTAAGTATCAACAATATTACACTGAGCATAGACGTAGCAGGCACGACGAAATGCTACTTCATCAGTAAACTAGTAGCCCAAGTCAGTATCAGCCAGCAAGTCTGTAGTACATAATGGACAAGCTCACAGACGGCAAGACCACTGTCTGATAGAGGACAAAATGAACAGATAACGAGGCCAATGTCATCTATGGCAGCCGAAATCACATGGGCCACCATCGGGAAGAGGCAGGGACATCATAGAAGAGAAAGGGGCAATCAGGTAGCAGGTCATCATTAGAAAGAGCCATTACCAAACAGATCGAATCATCAGAAGGAGCCATCAGAAAGCAATTGATATGAAAGACAAATCAACATCAAATATTAAATTTCAAGAGCCATCAACACCAATCAGTAAGAAACGTCTGTCAATCTGCACATAGATTGTAGGTTAGAACAACAAACGTAAACTACAAAGCTAGAGCTAGGACATACAACAGTGAGGGACTTACTTGAGGATTTTTTGTCAAAGTTCCGAAGCCTCATACGGATAAGCCTAACAAGCTTACTATAGAATATCGGAGCATAAAGACCCTCCCCAGGGATCTTATCCGACTGATAATGACCATTGGGTCCCCTGAGATTCACACGCGGAGCATAACGATGGAATCCAACTAGTGCAGCTGTTAGTTGACCTTCAATCTTGGAGTGTGCTCTCTCAGCCACGCTTAATTTCTTTTCTACCTCAAACAGCAATATCAACAATCTCTCTAATGATGCATATATAGAACAATGATGACAGGCAAAAAATGCATACAACCATGAAGGCTGAACCATGATGCTTGGCAGAAAATTGGCAATGTACCCGAGTTTAGGCCTTAAAACTGGTACGACAGTTGTTATTTATACCAAACATTTTTACTTCATCCCAAATTATCTTGTCCATAAGTATATAAAACTTACTTATCTTCCCATGTGTTATTTTTTATTGATGTGCATCTTCTAATATATACATCTTGTAATGCTATTAAGTTACATTATTGTGGAGCTATTTAGTTAAAATTTATTTTATTACAATATATTTCACTTTAAATCAAAACAAACGAACACACCACATTATTTGGCCATAAATATTTTTCCCCATATTATTGTTAGATACCTACAAATATTAATATTTTGAATTAATAAATTATAATATAACTTGAAAATGATTCTATAATACAAGACTATAATATCTAGGTGTAACTTAATCAACTAGTTGGTCACCCTTAAATACTTTTTTCATGCTCTGTTATTGGCGATCCTTCCGCTGTAGAGATTTCTAGACTATATGAAGTGTCAACCAATAGATTTTCCTTCAACCTTATTTCCGATCTCACTTGTGAGTGATTTTTGTTGTTGCTTTACATTGTTATAACTTCATCTAGCCTAAAAAGGGCTGACATACCTAAACATTACTAGCATATACCCGCGCGGCGGCACGCCGCGCCTTGCTATAGTTAATAGTGTATACTATAGTATATATTTGAAAAAATTCTCTTTTTATTTATTAGTCTTCACTTAGGGTGAAATTTAATTTAGTTGGTAACACTAGTAGAAAAAGGAGCTATAGTCCCGGTTCGTGAGGGCCATTTGTCCCGGTTTTTGAACCGGGACTAAAGTGTCGGTACTAATGCCCTAAACCTTTAGTCCCGGTTCTTGCATAAACCGGGATAGATGGGCCTCCACGTGGCCGGTGCGCCGAGCCCAGGCAGGAGGGCCTTTGGTCCCGGTTGGTGGCACCAACCGGGACCAAAAGGCATCCACGCGTCAGCATTTCAGGGCTGGGGTTTTTGATTTTTTTTTGAAAGGGAAGGGGGGTTGGGGGTTTTGGGGGGTTAATTTAGGTGTTTCATATATTGTGTTGGCTAGCTAATTAATAGAGAGAAGTGTCCTCTCTTATGTCCGTGCTTGGTCGACGCTACGTATTGTACATAGAGAGGCCCTCGACACGCTAGCTAGTAAGAAAATGAAGGAAACCATTAAGTACAGAAGTTTGTCATGCATACCGAGAGAAGTGATCGATCGACCTCTCCTTCTCTGAGAGATTGGTCGAACAACAAGTTTTCGTATTATCTATCCGACGCTACTGGCTACATACATATACAATATGTAAGATCTCTTACAATCCCCTAGCATTTGAAATCAACTTCCACATGGTATTCTCCGGCTTTATTGATGACGTGGTCAAGAAAGAATCCCACCAATTCCTCTTGAATTGCTTTCATGCGATCTTGTGGTAGGAGTTCATTCCGCATCTGCCACATCTAGTTTGAAGAAGGGGGTTAATACATATATGAATGAAACTCAACGGAAATGAAGGTGTAATAAAATGAAATTGTGAATATTATTGCTTACGCACTTCATATTGTCTTTTAGAGTAGCCCCGCTTATTTTTTAAAGTCGCGTTGTAGATGAACTCGCACACGTAGTATCCACAGAAATTATTCCCTTCTTCCTGCCACAAGCACTTTACGAGAAATAGAGGTCAATCAAACTGATAATGAAGCATTATAAATGGCATTGATGAAAGTATAGCTATAGAATCAATGGGAGATGCACGCAACTAGCTAGCTAGTAGTACTTACTTTCGGTTATGTATATCGCAGCTCCTTCGGCAGTCCCGGAGCTTCTGCGGTGAACTGTTTCCAAACCCTGCAAGACAAAGAAAATAATTATTATTACTTGAGATATCAGGAAATGAACAAAAAGTTGCCGATATGGTGCGATAATGATCGATTGAACTTGTTGAGCAATTTAGTCATGTCCACATAGGTTTCGGGATCTTTTCGTCTCGAGTCTAAGACGGTTACTAGTCCCCGCTCAAGCTTAATCTCCAGAAGAACATAGTGGAAGCTGCGCACGCATGCATAACTCATCAATTACATTACTATAACCTCGCTCGAGTAATAAGGGAAACCGAATATGCACACGATAGTAACACTCACTTGAAGTTGTAAGGAAAGAGTATTAAATCTTTGTTTTGATTTTTGATCAACGATTGTAGCAAGTTGGCCTCGGCCTCTGCGACCTTCTTTTTAACCTGAAATTCATCTATGATATTTGTGTTAATGAACCCAATATCATACATTTCTTGTTTTTTGCACTCGACGATCTTCAATCTGCATAATATAGTGAGGATAATTAATTATAAATACATGCAATGAAAGAGCCGAGCTATATATGGAGACTTAATGACAGAAATAGTACTTACAAACAGTAGCAAAAGACCGTTAATTTATCGAGGGCCTTTTGATTGAAGAACTCGAAGAACTCCTCAAATGGAATAGGCAACAGATCAGTTCCAATGAGGTCATGCTCCTCTTTAATTCTCAGATACAAAGTATTCGTCCCCCCAGACTCTCTGCAGGTTTTCATGTACCAATTATGGAATCTTCGCATCATCGTTGTTAGAGATTTTTCATCTTTGACGAGAGGCTTCCTGTACTCGTATCTGTGTTCGTCCACCTCCAAGAAATCAAAATGTACATCATCAGGCAGGTAATCTCCAAGATTGTTATAACCGGGCACCGTCCCCGGAGCTTTAGCAACGATGTCGCTAGACACATTGAGCGGGGGGGGGGGGCACGATTGCTTTGCTTGTTCGCCAAGATGGGCAATTTTTTCCCAGCTGCTCGTTCAGTTAACCTTTGATCACTACAGTACTTCCTGACCGGTTAGCTTCGAGATATGTCTTTGCAGTAATGCGCTCATAGTTGGTTTTCGGCGGAGACTTTGGTGGTTTCCTCAGGGCATCGATAGTGCGCTTTGCTTTCACCGGATCTACCTTCTCCTCTGGAGGTGGATGTCTCTTTGCTTTCAACCCTTCAAAGAAGTCCTTCACTTTGGTCTGCACGATCTTCGCGTTTTCCTCCTCGGTCCTCTCGTATGGTAACTTCTCTAGAGGCTTGAGAGATGGACCATATCTGCATTGCCTCTCGCCTCTGGCTGTACTTCTAGACGCCGGAGCAGACGGAGCGACCGTGGCTGTCTTCTTTTGTGCTTGCTTACGAGGCGAAGGAGAAGGACTACGACACACCGGAGCAGCCGGGGCGGCGGTGGGTCTCTTTTGCCCTTGCTGGCGAGGCGGATAAGGAGGAGGCAGCTGGCTTCTCGGGCATGCCGGCGCAGGAGGAGAAGGAGGCGGAGTGCCGCCACGCACCGTAGAAGGAGGCTGAGTGCCCTGATCACTCCCTGGAGGAGGCGGAGGAGGAGGCGGAGTGCCCTGACTCGCCGGATGAGGAGGAGGAGGCGGAGGCGTCCAGTTCGGAAGGTTGATGAGCTCCTTCCGCCATAGGCATGGAGTCTTCAAAGAAGAACCCAGCCGAATCTCCCCTTCACCCGTAGGGTGGTCAAGCTCAAGGTCCTCAAATCCGTCTGTTATTTGATCCACCATCACCCTAGCATATCCTTCTGGAATCAGCTGGCCGTGGTAGGTTGAGCCAGGTTCATTAGGTATAACAGAGCCAACAGCCGCTTTGAATTTCAATGTCATCCATCGCGTCATAAGGTGGCAATGTTGAGACTCTATGATAGCATCCACGGGGTAGCCCGTGAAGACAGGCTCCAGCTGCTGAGTCTGCTCGGTGGAAGCCACGCTGCTTCTCCGCTGAGATGGCGGGGTAGCTTCAGGGGAAGCTTCGGTAGGTCGTTTGCTGCGATCTGCTTCTCGTTCCTCTAGCCCTTGTACCCTTTCATGCAGCACCTGCAGTTGGCTATGCTCCACTTTCTTCCTCCTCTCCTGGGTTTTGTAACCCCCTGCGTCCGGAAACCCAGCCTTCCACGAAAGGGAGCCTGGCGTACCTCGTGTTCGTCCAGGGTGCTCAGGATTCCCGAGGGCCATTGTGAGCTCGTCCTTCTCTCTGTCTGGAACGAATGTCCCTTCCCGTGCTGCAGCGATATAGTGCCGAAGCTTCCTGACGGGTATTCGCAGTTGCTCATCCGTCCAAACTCACTTCCCTGATATAGGGTCCAAGGTTCTGCCAACCCCGAAGAACCAAGTCTGGCAACGGTCTGGCCATCTCAATGTCTCTGGTTCGACCCCTTTAGCAATCAGGTCATTCTCAGCCTTGCCCCACAAAGGTCGGGCTTTGAGGTAACCACCTGACCCCGTGCGATGGTGATGCTTCTTCTTCGCAACATTAATCTTGTTTGCCGCTGGCATCTTCTTACTCTTTTCCGATGTCTTGTGGGCCACAAATGCGGGCCATTGATCTCTGATCTTCTCAAACCGGCCGGTGAATTCTGGTGTCTCTTCTTTGTCGACAAACGTTTTCAGGTCATTCTTCCACCTCCTGAATAGTTTTTCCATCTTCTTAAGAGCATGAGACTTGATCAATTCCTCTTTAACTGGCTTCTCTGGATCCTCCTCTGGCGGTAGGGTGAAATTTGCCTTAAGCGTTGTCCAAAGATCTTCTTTCTGCATATCGGAGACATAAGACACCTCAGGGTCTTCCTTCTTTGGCTTTAACCATTGCTGGATACTGATTGGGATCTTGTTCCTAACAAGAACCCCGCACTGAGCACGGAATGCATCCCTTGTCCGGATGGGTTCAATCGGCTTTCCGTCGCGCGCGATTGCTGTGATCTCAAACCTTTCATCCGAGCGCAACTTTTTCTTCGGGCCTCGTTTCTTTACCGAAGTTGAACTCGATCCGGAGGGCTAGAGAAAAAAGAAGAAAGAAGAGAGTTAATTAATATGTGTACATATGAAAACAATGAATGCATCAATTAACTAGTCAGCACGGGCTTAACCAATATATATATATATATACCTGGCCGGACTCGGTTCGGTCACCGGAGCAGTCAGCACGGTCTCCTTCTTGTACCTCCATTGGGTCACCGGAGCCATTATGAACATAGCCCTCTTCTTGTACCGGCATTAATGGGTCACCGGAGCCATCATGAACACAGCTCTCTTCTTCACCCGGTCCTTCCTGACCATCGGTGTCGTAGAGAAACGACGCAACGACATCACTTCCTTGTGCGATTATCTCCCCCAACATCGCTTCTGTTGCTTCGTCTCGGGAGTGATCCATAGTTTCTACAAATATTTACAACATGTCAATTATTATTTAAACATGGTACACATGGATATATATTAGTGGCAAATGTAGAACTAGCTAGCTAATCACAATAAGGAATCATGTTAGTGGCCTCGACGTTGCTTCTCTAGGGTTTGGGGTGGCCTAGACAACGCTTCAAGGGTTTGGGGTGGCCTCGACACAATGCTTCAAGGGTTTGGGGTGGCCTCGACGACAACGCTCTTTTAACTTGGTAAATTTGGATGGCCTCGAGAGAGTTTGTCGGGTAGGGGCGCGGCGGGAGGGGGTAGGAGACCAACATTGTTTTTTCTCTAGGGTTTGGGTGTCCTCGAGAGTTTTAGTCGAGCGAGAGGGCCGAGGGGGGGGTGCTCCCATGGTATAAGTTATCACGGTCGAGAGTGGATATATATCGACCGCCCCTCATGTCGAAGTTATCCGGGCGAGGGGGTTATATCGACAACGACGCGACATACATATACATGGGAAAATAATGTTATCGGGGAGGGGGTATATCAGTAACCCCCCCCCTCGTGTTGAAGTTCTCGGGAGGGGGTATATCGACAACGACATACCCGATAAAAAATAATAAGACAAAAGAAGAAAAAAAAGGAGAAGAAGAAAGGAATAGAAGAGAAGCAATCGAAGAAAAAAAAGAAGAAAAAAAGGAGAAGAAGAAAGGAATAGAGGAGAAAGAAGAAAAAATAGAAAATTTCTATTTTTCTTCTTCTTTCTCCTCTATTCCTTTCTTCTTCTCCTCTTCTTTTTCTTCTTTTTTCCTCTTCTTATTTATTTCTCCTCTTCTTCCTCTCCTCTTCTTCTCCTTTCTTCCTCTTCTTATTTTCCTTTTTCTCCTCTCATTCTTTTTCTTTTTCTTCCTTTCCTAGCTAGATATTTATTTTTTTCTAAAAATTAAACTAACCTAAAATGTACTAAATCTAACTTTTGCATATATGAACATATATACACAAAGAACATACAAACATATATACATTTTTATAAAAAAGCAAAAACATCATATTCTATTAAAAAATCATATACATATAATCTGAAAAAAAACATCATATTCTATAAAAAAAATCATCATATATATGAACAAAAACAATTATCACATATATATTAAAAAACAGGGGAGGGCGCCGCTGGACCAAGGTGAGGAGGGGCAGGGGCGCGGGGTCGGGGCAGGGCGGCGAGCGGCGACGGCGATGGCATCAGGGCAGGGCCGGGGCGGCGCGCGTCAGGGTAGGGCTGGGGCAGCGCGCGTCGGGGCAGGGCAGCGAGCGGCGCGACGGTGACGACGTTAGGGCAGGGCGGCCAGCGGCGACGACGTCGGGCGAGGGTGCGGGCGACGGTGTCGGGGCAGGGCGGTGACCGGCGACGGCATCGGGCGAGGGCGCGGGCGACAACGTCGGGGCAGGGCTCGGCGGCGGCAACGACGAGGAGCAGCGTGGGGGCGTCGGGGCGGAGAAGAAGAGTGATTTTTGCAGAAACTGCTAAGTGTTGCTTATATAGCAAAGCCTTTAGTCCCGGTTGGTGGCACCAACCGGGACTAATGCCCCCCTTTAGTCCCGGTTGGTGCCACCAACCGGGACCAAAGGCCGCCGCATTGGTACCGGTTGGTGCCACGAACCGGTACCAATGCCCCCCCTTTAGTCCCAGTTGGTGGCACCAACCAGGACCAAAGGTCGTGTGCTGGCGCGGTGCGACATGAAAGTTTAGTCCCACCTCGCTAGCTGAGAGGGGCGCGCAGTGGTTTATAAGCCCCACTGCCTCACCCCTCTCGAGCTCCTCTCCACTACAGGCTTATGGGCCTACTTGCTACTGCTTTGCCCGATGGGCCTTCTGGGCCTACTGCGGGCCTGAATCCTGGCCCATGGATGGGTTTCTAGTCGTATTCAGACCGTGGTGGCCTAGTTGGTTGCAATTTTTTTATTTTTTCCGAGTTTTTTTTGTTTTCTTTTTTGCTTTATTTATTTTGTTTTGTTTCTACTTACAACAAAATAGTTATTTATTTTATTTTATTTTATTTATAATTACATATTAATTTTATTTTATGATAATTCTTTTTGCTATTAAAGTTTCTAACAAAAAAAGTTCTTTATGAAAATTCTTTTTGCTTTTAATGATTTTGAACAGAAAATACTTTGATAATTTTAGTTGCATGAATTTTATATAATTTTAGTTTCAATAATACTAGAAGTTGCTCATAATGTTTTGAACAGAAAATACTTTGTTAATTTTAGTCTCATAAATTTTATTTATGTTATTAAAGTTTTTTTTGTTTCTACTTATCTATTTTATTAAAGTTTATATTGTTTTGTTTCAAATTAATTATTTATTTTATTTTATTTTGTTTCTGACTTTATTTTGTTTCTGACCATGAAATTGAAAAGCATTTGAAATGAACTCTGAAAAGGTTCCAAGTTGGCATGGTATCATAATTTCACACACATAGGATGTGCAAGAAAGTAGAGAGGCTTACGGCGAAAACTAGATGCACTTCATGTACAAAACAGACAATCTCCTTCGAAGTATGAGGGTTTCATACGGAAACTCGTCTGTTACAAAGGGATTTCATTTTTTTGAACTTATTTGAACCTCTTGTTTTTCTGTGTTCAAAATGCACCATTCAAAGCCACATCATCAATTTACAACCCTTTCTGACTTCATTTGTTATTTTTCATGCATTTACTGATTATTTTGAGCTATAAGACCATGAAATTGAAGAGCATTTGAAATGAACTCTGAAAAGGTTCCAAATTGGCATGGTATCATCATTTCACCAACATAGCATGTGCAAGAAAGTAGAGAGGCTTACGGCAAAAACTGGATGCACTTCGTGTACAAAACAGACAATCTCCTTCGAAGTATCACGGTTTCATACGAAAACTCATCTGTTACAAAGGGATTTCAATTTTTTTGAACTTATTTGAACCCCCTTGTTTTTCTGTGCTCAAAATGCACCATTCAAAGCCACATCATCAATTTACAACCCTTTCTGACTTCATTTATTATTTTTCATGCATTTACTGATTATTTTGAGCTATAAGACCATGAAATTGAAAAGCATTTGAAATGAACTCTGAAAAGGTTCCAAGTTGGCATGGTATCATCATTTCACCTACATAGCATGTGCAAGAAAGTAGAGAGCCTTACGGCGAAAACGGATGCACTTCGTGTACAAAACAAACAATCTCCTTCGAAGTATTAGGGTTTCATACGAGAACACGTCTGTTACAAAGGGATTTCAATTTTTTTGAACTTATTTGAACCCCCTTGTTTTTCTGTATTCAAAATGCACCATTCAAAGCCACATCATCAATTTACAACCCTTTTGACTTCATTTGTTATTTTTCATGCATTTACTGATTATTTTGAGCTATAAGACCATGAAATTGAAAACCATTTGAAATGAACTATGAAAAGGTTCCAAGTTGGCATGGTATCATAATTTCACCCACATAGCGTATGCAAGAAAGTAGAGAGGCTTGCGGCAAAAACTGGATGCACTTCGTGTACAAAACAGACAATCTCCTTCGAAGTATCAGGGTTTCATACGGAAACTCGTCTGTTACAAAGGGATTTCAATTTTTTTGAACTTATTTGAACCCCCTTGTTTTTCTGTGTTCAAAATGCACCATTCAAAGCCACATCATCAATTTACAACCCTTTCTGACTTCATTTGTTATTTTTCAAGCATTTACTAATTATTTTGAGCTATAAGACCATGAAATTGAAAAGCATTTGAAATGAACTCTGAAAAGGTTTCCAAGTTGGCATGGTATCATCATTTCACCCACATAGCATGTGCAAGAAAGTAGAGAGGCTTACGGCAAAAACTGGATGCACTTCGTGTACAAAACAGACAATCTCCTTCGAAGTATCAGGGTTTCATACAGAAACTCGTCTGTTACAAAGGGATTTCAATTTTTTTGAACTTATTTGAACCCCCTTGTTTTTTGTGTTCAAAATGCACCATTCAAAGCCACATCATCAATTTACAACCGTTTCTGACTTCATTTGTTATTTTTCATGCATTTACTGATTATTTTAGCTATAAGACCATGAAATTGAAAAGCATTTGAAATGAACTCTGAAAAGGTTCCAAGTTGGCATGGTATCATCATTTCACCCACATAGCATGTTCAATAAAGTAGAGAGGCTTACGGCAAAAACTGGATGCACTTCGTGTACAAAACAGACAATCTCCATCGAGGTATCAGGGTTTCATACGGAAAGTCGTCTGTTACAAAGGGATTTCAATTTTTTTGAACTTATTTGAACCCCCTTGTTTTTTTGTGTTCAAAATGCACCGTTCAAAGCCACATCATCAATTTACAACCCTTTTTGACTTCATTTGTTATTTTTCATGCATTTACTGACTATTTTGAGCTATAAGACCATGAAATTGAAAAGCATTTGAAATGAACTCTGAAAAGGTTCCAAGTTGGCATGGTATCATCATTTCACCCACATAGCATGTGCAAGAAAGTAGTGAGGCTTACGGCAAAAACTGGATGCACTTCGTGTACAAAACAGACAATCTCCTTCGAAGTATCAGGGTTTCATACGGAAACTCGTTTGTTACAAAGGGATTTCAATTTTTTTGAACTTATTTGAACCCCCTTGTTTTTCTGTGTTCAAAATGCACCATTCAAAGCCACATCATCAATTTACAACCGTTTCTGACTTCATTTGTTATTTTTCAAGCATTTACTAATTATTTTGAGCTATAAGACCATGAAATTGAAAAGCATTTGTAATGAACTCTGAAAAGGTTTCAAGTTGGCATGGTATCATCATTTCACCCACATAGCATGTGCAAGAAAGTAGAGGGGCTTACGGCAAAAACTGGATGCACTTCGTGTACAAAACAGACAATCTCCTTCGAAGTATCAGGGTTTCATACAGAAACTCGTCTGTTACAAAGGGATTTCAATTTTTTTGAACTTATTTGAACCCCCTTGTTTTTTTGTGTTCAAAATGCACCATTCAAAGCCGCATCATCAATTTACAACCGTTTCTGACTTCATTTGTTATTTTTCATGCATTTACTGATTATTTTAGCTATAAGACCATGAAATTGAAAAGCATTTGAAATGAACTCTGAAAAGGTTCCAAGTTGGCATGGTATCATCATTTCACCCACATAGCATGTGCAATAAAGTAGAGAGGCTTACGGCAAAAACTGGATGCACTTCGTGTACAAAACAGACAATCTCCTTCGAAGTATCAGGGTTTCATACGGAAACTCGTCTGTTACAAAGGGATTTCAATTTTTTTGAACTTATTTGAATCCCCTTGTTTTTTTGTGTTCAAAATGCACCATTCAAAGCCACATCATCAATTTACAACCCTTTTTGACTTCATTTGTTATTTTTCATGCATTTACTGATTATTTTGAGCTATAAGACCATGAAATTGAAAAGCATTTGAAATGAACTCTGAAAAGGTTCCAAGTTGGCATGGTATCATCATTTCACCCACATAGCATGTGCAAGAAAGTAGAGAGGCTTACGGCAAAAACTGGATGCACTTCGTGTACAAAACAGACAATCTCCTTCGAAGTATCAGGGTTTCATACGGAAACTCGTCTGTTACAAAGGGATTTCAATTTTTTTGAACTTATTTGAACCCCCTTGTTTTTCTGTGTTCAAAATGCACCATTCAAAGCCACATCATCAATTTACAACCCTTTTTGACTTCATTTGTATTTTTCATGCATTTACTGATTATTTTGAGCTATAAGACCATGAAATTGAAAAGCATTTGAAATGAACTCTGAAAAGGTTCCAAGTTGGCATGGTATCATAATTTTACCCACATAGCATGTGCAAGAAAGTAGAGAGGCTTACGGCAAAAACTGGATGCACTTCGTGTACAAAACAGACAATCTCTTTCGAAGTATCAGGGTTTCATACGGAAACTCGTCTGTTACAAAGAGATTTCAATTTTTTTTGAACTTATTTGAACTCCCTTGTTTTTCTATGGTCAAAATGCACCATTCAAAGTTGTAAGACCATGAAGTTGAAAAACATTTGAAATGAACTCTGAAACCAAAGTACATAGATAGTTCTCCATAGCATTAAAACCAAAGTACATACATAGTTCTCATTGAACAACATATAGCTCTCTAGAGCATCTAATTAAACCATACATTGAAATATGTAAAACATTTCAATACAAAAACAAATGCGATCATAACCGCAACCAAGGTAACAACTGATCCAACTGCATAATGATACCAAGCCTCAGTATGAATGTCATATTTTCTAATCTTTTTAATCTTCAATTGCATTGCATCCATCTTGATCTTGTGATCATCGACGACATCCGCAACATGCAACTCCAATATCATCTTCTCCTCCTCGATTTTTCTTATTTTTTCCTTCAAGTAATTGTTTTCTTCTTAAACTAAATTTAACCTCTCGACAATAGGGTCGGTTGGAATTTCCTGTTCAACAACCTCCTAGATAAATAAAATCTATGTCACATTGGTCGGCATAATTGTCATAAACAATAAATGAACCAAATAGTGATGAAAAGATAATATATACCACATCTGAATCATAGATAGGACGAGGACCGACGGGGGCGGATACCAAAACCATCGCACTATATAATAACAAGGAATAATAAAAGTAAGAAAATTAGACAAGTATCTATCTGAAGTCCGACTTTTTTCTTTCAGAAAGAAGATAAGAACAAGAGGCTCACCACGATGGTGCCGGCGATGAGATCGGCGAGGGCGATCGACAGCGGTGAAGACGGGGCGGGGACGGGGCGTGAGGGACCACTAAATCTAGAAAAATCTCGTTGAAAATGGAGCTCGGAGGTCGAGTTTCAAGAGGAGAAAGCTTAACTAGTGTGGCTCGGGCATTTCATCGAACACCTCATGTGCATAGGAGGTGAACTAGAGCACCCAAATGCCCTCCCCTCGCCGGCTTGACAAAAACAGAGCACTGTGGAGTGCTCTGCCATGGTGGTGGGTATATGTAGGCAAGTTATTTGTCCCGGTTCTGGCATGAACCGGGACTAAAGCCAACCCTTCTGTCCCGGTTGAAGCCACAAACCGGGACCAATGGTTGTGGGCCAGCAGCGAGGACCATTGGTCCCGGTTCGTGGCTCGAACCGGGACAAATGGTTCCACATGAACCGGGACCAATGCCCATGAGGCCCCGGCCGGCCCCCTGGGCTCACGAACCGGGTCTAATACCCCCCATTGGTCCCGGTTCTTGAAGAACCGGGACTAATGGGCTGGCCAGGGCCGAACGATAGCACTATTTTCTACTGGTGTAATAATCTGTCTTAAGTGGTCTAATAGAGGTGTGCACGCAATACTATGTTAAAATCATGTATGTGCCATGTTGCTTTGGTTGGTTATTACTTATTCATTTAATTTTTTGCCTGTCTATTAAGTAACATAAATTTTGAATGATTTTTTATGAACATAAAGGCATTGTGGATGCTAAGGTGCTTTAAAAGGGAAAGTTTTATTGCATTAAGTAATCGATACAGATACATATTACACAAGTGAAGTAATTTTTTATATCGCATGCTAAATTTGAGTTTGGTGGATCTCGGTGAACCATCTATGTAGTATATAAATTTTTATGTACATTTTTTTTCTATTTTAGTTATTTGGGTTGTGGTCGTACTTCGCTGGTGCATTCGTGTGTCAGTTTTTCTATTTTGCGTGAACTTCTATTTGTCATCGTTCATGTTCAGAACCTGGTACCAGATCTTCATGTCTTGTCACAAATTATAAAAGGTAAAGGTCCACTAAAAAAAGGTAAAGGTGTATATTTTCCTTTTGAAATCTCTTAAAAAACTATAAAAAACAGTTTTTCCATGAACTAGATGCCCAAGAGCTGGTACACGATGTGTGGCCGTAGCGTTTTCTTCTGCGGTTTGTTTTGTCAAACTACGTTCCACTGCTTTTGTTTTGTTGCTGGTGGGTGCATGCTTTGATTGGGCATGAATTTCAGAGTGATGTGACTACGTGCATGTGCATGGGATTGGGAGGCAAGGTGGCTACGTGAATGAGTGAGTTTTGCATGGGGGTGGCCACATGGTTATAACTGTTGGGGAACATAGTAATTTCAAAAAAATTCCTACGCACACGCAAGATCATGGTGAGCATAGCAACGAGAGGGGAGAGTGTTGTCCACGTACCCTTCTAGACTGAAAGCGGAAGCGTTAGCACAACGCGGTTGATGTAGTCGTATGTCTTCACGATCCGACCGATCCAAGTATCGAACATATGGCACCTTCGAGTTCAGCACACGTTCAGCTCGATGACGTCCCGCGAACTCTGATCCAGCAGAGCTTCACGGGAGAGTTCCGTTAGCACGACGGCGTGATGACGGTGATGATGTTGCTACCGATGCAGCGCTTCTCCTAAGCACCGCTACAATATGACCGAGGTGGAATATGGTGGAGGGGGGCACCGCACACGGCTAAGAGATCAATGATCAATTGTTGTGTTCTAGGGTGCCCCCTGCCCCCGTATATAAAGGAGCAAGGGGGGAGGCTGGCTGGCCCTTTGGGGTGCGCCAAGGAGGGGGGAGTCCTCCTCCTAGTAGGAGTAGGACTCCCCTTTCCTAGTCCAACTAGGAAGAGGGAAGGGGGAAGGAAAGAGAGGGAAAGAGGAGAAGGAAGGGGGGGGGGGTGCGCCCCCTTACCCTAGTCCAATTCGGACCACTCATGGGAGGGGGCGCGCCACCCCCTCGGCTGCTGCCCTCTCTCTCCCCTAAAACCCAATAAGGCCCAATACTCCCCGGGGGGTTCCGGTAACCCCTTAAGCACTCCGGTTTTCTCCGAAACTACCCGAAACACTTCCGGTGTCCGAATATAGTCATCCAATATATCGATCTTTATGTTTCGACCATTTCGAGACCCCTCGTCATGTCCCCGATATCATCCGGGACTCCTAACTACCTTCGGTACATCAAATCACATAAACTCATAATATGGATCGTCACCGAACTTTAAGCGTGCGGACCCTACGGGTTCGAGAACTATGTAGACATGACCGAGACACATCTCCGGTCAATAACCAATAGCGGAACCTGGATGCTCATATTGGCTCCCACACATTCTTCGAAGATCTTCATCGGTCAAACCGCATAACAACATATGTTGTTCCTTTTGTCATCGGTATGTTACTTGCCCAAGATTCGATCATTGGTATCTCAATACCTAGTTCAATCTCGTTACCGACAAGTCTCTTTACTCATTCCGTAATGCATCATCCTGCAACTAACTCATTAGTCACATTGCTTGCAAGGCTTATAGTGATGTGCATTACCGAGAGGGCCCAGAGATACCTCTCCGACAATCGGAGTGACAAATCCTAATCCACTACAAGAAATATGTCAACTAGTGACCTTCTGTCAGTGACCCTGGAAGAATTGGTCATAGATCTATGACCATTTCAGACCAATTGGTCAAAAGCTGTTCAGGAGGCTCCAAACCATAAACTATAATGAACATTTTGATCAGAAAGGTCCTAATTTCCTTACACGAAATGGTCATAAAGAAGATAGCACTGGTCCGCTGCCTTATTTCTAGCTGATCATGACCAATATAGAAGGTCATAACCTTGTAAATTGTGGTGGGTTGCTATGACTAGGCGCCACCTCATCAGTTTTGCCTATGTGTCATGTCCATGTGGCAGTTTTTGCCCTAGGTTGTGAAGCAACCTATATTTCTGTCATTCCCAAAATTCCCAAAAAATCTCATAAATTCTT